>NC_063051.1:1885000-1932500 GCF_018812025.1 Megalobrama amblycephala
AAGTTAGGTGCTATAAATACTATTAAAGAATGAGATTTTAGCAATCCATTGTTTCTGTGATGATCTCTCCTCATACCATAAGGTCTGACTGCAGGTTTTTGTAACCTGATAAAACCCTATAGGCTAAAATTATGAATAGCCCACTAGCATACTACTCTTGCTATTTCTGCAGTATGCATACTGTGCACAGTGATTTATTTATGCATGCATTGAAAACCAGAGCACACTGTGAAATAATGTATCCCACAATGCAATGCATTTGATCACTACCTTGATTTTTTTTTCAGTCTGACAAAAATGTATTTATATTTATTTTTCATATATGATAACTGGCCCTCACTAAATTAATGAGGTCATGTGACAGAGTGACATACTTCTCTTATAAATTTTTGTTGCATAATTTTTACTGTTTGTGGTGCAGAAATTATAATATAAAAATATAATATACTATTTTTAGCATATATTATTAGATCTACATTTATTCATTTGGCATATGCTTTTATCCAAAATGACTTACAAATGAGGGATATATTTATATTTGTAGTTTGTCAAATTGTAGTATTATTTATATACTATTACAGTTATTTAATTATTGTTTTAGTTTTCATTTTAATTTGTTTAATTTTTGTTGTGTTTGTGTCAGCTTTATTATTATTATTATTTTTAAATATTACTATTTAGGTTTAATTTATTTTAATTTAAATTTTAGTTTTTATTTATTTTCAGTAAGTAACTTATTTCATCGAGGCAAAAGTTTTTCTAATCTAATATTTATATTTAATTTCAGCTTTATTTAAATGAACAATTTCTCTAGCTAATTAAAGCTAATCATCCTGTGTGTTTTGTAGCGTGCAGCTGGAACGGGAAGTCGTGTATGTTGAGCGTTCACATAGACAAAGGCTTCTTGTTGTTTACGGAGGAGGCCGGCGTCCGGAAGAACGTCCTTCTCCAGCAGCCGTTCGAGCGTCTGCGCATGTCCTCAGACGACGGAGTCCGCATGATGTTCCTCGACTTCGGAGGCCCAGAAGCAGAGATAGTGAGAGACGTTTTTGCACTTTTCACCTGCTGCTAACTTTACTGTCTTTCACCTTTAACCTGATTTGTTCTGCCTTTACAAAGCTGCTCAATTCTGGATAAATTGAGAATCACAATTTTTTTTAAAAATTTCAAATAAATATTCTGAACAGACAACTAAACAAAATAACATGCAATTTACTAGAGGTTCTGACAAAATGTTAATTGCTGCAGTCTATTTAAAATGTTTAATTAATCTTAATTATTTGAAAAAAACTTGGATTGAATGAATGGTTCAGTGACTCACTAATAAAGACCACTTGTTTCATTACTGGATGAATCAGCGTTTTTGAACAAATCTCTTGAATGAATGATTCAATGACTCACTCAAATACTTAATATGTTTCATTACTGGATGAATCAGCGTTTTTGAACAAATCTCTTAAATGAATGATTCAATGACTCGCTCATTAATACTTAATCTGTTTCATTACTGGATGAATCAGCGTTTTTGAACAAATCTCTTAAATGAATGATTCAATGACTCGCTCATTAATACTTAATCTGTTTCATTACTGGATGAATCAGCGTTTTTGAACAAATCTCTTGAATGAATGATTCAATGACTCACTCATAAAGACCACTTGTTTCATTACTGGATGAATCAGCGTTTTTGAACAAATCTCTTGAATGAATGATTCAATGACTCACTCATAAAGACCACTTGTTTCATTACTGGATGAATCAGCGTTTTTGAACAAATCTCTTAAATGAACGATTCAATGACTCACTCAAATACTTAATTTGTTTCATTACTGGATGAATCAGCGTTTTTGAACAAATCTCTTGAATGAATGATTCAATGACTCACTCATAAATACTTAATCTGTTTCATTACTGGATGAATCAGCGTTTTTGAACAAATCTCTTGAATGAATGATTCAATGACTCACTCATAAAGACCACTTGTTTCATTACTGGATGAATCAGCGTTTTTGAACAAATCTCTTGAATGAATGATTCAATGACTCACTCAAATACTTAATTTGTTTCATTACTGGATGAATCAGCGTTTTTGAACGAATCTCTTAAATGAACGATTCAATGACTCTCTCATAAATACTTAATCTGTTTCAATACTGCAATGACTCAGCATTTTTTTAATTAATCCCTTAAATGAATGATTCAATGACTCACTCATAAAGAATTCATTTGTTTCATTACTGGATGAATCTGTTTTTGAACAAATCTCTTAAAATGAATGATTCAATGACAGACATTTTTAACAGTCACTTGCCGCCACCTACTGCCGTAATAATGTAATCGATACAATCATTATTTGAAGCATCAAGTTACTTTCAAAAGGTGATTCACTCTATTTTGATCGCTACCGTAGACATCAGTGTTTATATCCGAACTATAAACTTTCATCACAGTACTTCTGACAAAATATTTGTAAGACAAAAGTAATGATACTCTGTGTTTGAAAAGACTGTTTGTGAAGCTGTTTCATATCTATACATGACAACAGCTCTCTCTGGATCAGCGGCAGTGCAAACGCAGAGCTGATGTTCCGATGTGTTTTTGTCAAATGTTTAATAAACACAGGCGAATCGCTGTCATTTCAGAATGAGATTGTGTGGGTGTTTGAATCGAGATCACAATCCTTTAACGATCAATCGTGCAGCTCTACTCTTTCCTAGAAGAAAATGTTCATATTGAGATCTCTAACTTGGCCAGAATGAGCAGTTTGAGTCTTCTCTCTTCTCAGGAGAAACATCTGAGAAGCTGGAGACTTCAGCAAATAGTCAATTTTTTCTCTCCATTTAATTAAATGCCATATGAGGGAAATAATTGAGATACTGATCTAGATCTCATGTGATTTTGTCTCTCATTTAATACATTGTTCTTCTCTTTCTCCTGCTTTTCAGCAACTGGACCTCCACTCCTGCCCTAAAACCATCGTCTTCATCATTCACTCTTTCCTGTCGGCCAAGGTCAAGCGACTAGGGCTGCTGGCGTAACGGTGGACCACTGGACATCAAACCAAATCTTCCATCACAGACTGTCACGGGTCAGTGTTCAGACACGGACGGCCAAAACCTAAAGCCATTCAGTGACGATTTCTCTGTTTTCCTCATAGCTCTGACCTTTTTATTCTTTCTCATTTTATTGGTTTGTATCTCATTCTAAACTTTATGAATGTTTAAAAACATAATCGCATTAATCATATGTTTTCAGAGCGGCAACAGACACAAAACAAGATCTGTTCTAGAGCCTAGTGAGTCTACATAGGCAGCGTCCAGTCTGAACTGATTTGAGACGCACTAGATAGGCAGCACCTCTGGATGCAACACAAATAATGTTATGTTTTGACATTTACATGTTGCTGATAAAGCAATAGCATAAAATTATGCAATGAGCATAAAAACAAACATAAAATAGTCCATTGCAATTCAAATAATAAAATAAAATTGAATTGAACACACTTAATACTAATAAGTGTTTCATTATTTATTATAATTTCTCTCGCCTCAGCACCATCTTATATAGATTTATCCCCCAAGCGATTTGCTGCTAGCCTTCCTGTGATCCCTTAAAATACTGTCTAAGTAGGCAGCTCACTAGGTTTTTGAACAGAGCTAGTATTTCATGGTTTTGTTGATATTCCAGTTGTGCGAGACTGTGAAAAACGCAGCTGCTCTGATCATAGAAAGGGCTTTAACGTTTGGCAGCTGAGAGCGGTTTGAGAAATTAAATCTCAAATCTTTCTACGGTGAGAAATAACTAATTTGACTTTCTTCTTACTTTAAATATAACCTTTTAAAGATGTGGCGTCTTCCAGAATATCTACTATGAATCTATGCAACCTGTCAAACCCTTACAAAAAAAGTTACTGTGGTAGCACCATGGTACAGTGATGGATTCAGATGGTAATACTGTGGTATTTGATATTTCATATACCATAGTATTTATATGGTATATGGATTTTGCAAGGGAAATATGGTAATGCCTCACTCTTTGTTTATTTTACAAGCCAAAACTACAAAACTGGGAACTGTAATTCAGATTTAAAATTGGAGAAACCTTCACTAGAAGTAGTTAGATCTGAGAAATGCTTGTAATTCAGTTTGTGGATTGAATTCATGTTAAAGTTACACTGACCTCTAGTGGGCATAATGAGCATTAGTACTGTCCACATGATCTGACCTCTCCGGCTGTGTTCAGAATAGCATACTGCTCATACTACTTCTGCAGTATACTGTGCACAGTATGAGTTTTCTGCATTTACATGTATGTACTACAACATACTACAGTTGCCATAATGAGCACAGAAAAATGCAGTGCACTTGACCTTCCATTTCCATTGTGATAAATGCACCAGAGTTTGATTTTTCTTGAATCGTCATTTGATCCGACACCTAAAAGTGACATTTTTACACATGCATTAATTTTACTGAAAGAACGTTTATTCATGACAGAGAGAAGTTCTTGCCAGAATGCCTTCTGGGATAAGCAGATGCTACATGCTGAAATAAAAATGTTTATTGTTGCACAATGCATACTGTTCTGAAAACCGCAGGCAGTATGCAGTATATACTGCACAGTATGCTAGTACTCCATTCTGAACACAGCCTCTTTCATGCAATATCGTCTTGTTTTGTCGTTTTTCTTTCTTTTGAACCTTCTTCTAACTGATTTGTGTGAACAATGATGGATGTGCAGTGACGTTCGGCTGTATTCCTCAAGGATGTCTTCCTGTTTTCACATGCTCTTTTTGTCTCATTACATTGTGACGGAGATATGCAAATTTTTTTCTGCTCAGAGAGGTACTTTTAAAAAAAAGAAACTGTCCCAGCTTGCTGAGGTGGAAAATATCCTTCATGTGGCCTTTTTTACATTCTACTAAATTTTAATATATAATTCAAACTAAGCTATATTCAACCTGTGTTAGTTATCAAAAGGAAAATCATTATATCCTTATTTAAACAGTGCCTTTTAGGGTTGTTTGTATATAAAATTGCAATAAATATAACTGTTGACTTCATCCTCGCTGGAGTTTTATTGGGTTATGGGTCATTTGCTGGGGAAGAGAGGCCAGGGAACACTTTCACTCTTATATGGTCAAAAACACGGATGGGAAGCCCAATAAAACACACGGAAAACCAAACACAATCCACCAACCGGCTTCTGAGGGAACATAACATATACATTCCCAAAACGTTAACACAAAAATGTTATTTATACATTCATGGTACAATCAAAAGTAACATTCTCATAATATTTGGAGAATGATAGAATGGAATGGTTCCTTAATGTTCGTATAACCAATGAAAAGAATATTTTAATTTAAATAAAATAATAAAATTGTTGTTGTTGTTATTGTTATTTTAATGCAATTAAATAGAAAAAAAAATTATATATATATATATATATAAAATCCAAAAATAATAATGAAAAAATAATGGGGTTTTTTGCATTTTAGAAAAAAAACTATATGACAATGAAAGAATACTTTCATTTAAATAAAATTCTAAAACTGTTGTTGTTATTTTAATAATAAATTAAATATAAAATAAGATAAATACATAAAAAAATAAGAATGAAAAAATAAAAATGTAATTTTTAGCGCTTTAAAAAAATGACAATGAAAGAATTATACTTGACTTAATAAAATAATAAAATTGAATAGAATAAAAATTTAAGAAATTAGGCAAAATTAGATTTTCAAAAAATAATAATGAAAAGAATATTTTAATTTCAATAAAATAATAATAATGTTGTTGTTGTTATTATTTTTAATAATGAAATTAAATAGAAAATAAATATATAATCCAAAAATAATAAAAAAATGCTAAAAAATACATTTTTATTTAAGCAAAAAAATTATACAATGAAAGAATATTTTCATTTAAATAAAATTATAAAACTGTTATTTTAATAATAAATTAAATATAAAATAAATTAATATATAATAAAAAATAATAATGAAAAAATAAAAATGTAATTTTTAGCATTTAAAAAATGACAATGAAAGAATGATACTTTAGTTTTAATAAAATTGTTATTATTATTTTAATTTAAATAGAATAAAAATGTTAAAAAATTAGGCAAAACTTGATTTAAAAAAAATAATCAAAATATAATAAAAAAAATGTAAAACATTATTTTTAAAGGTTCGCTAAAGGGAGTCACATGACCTATCATAAAATGTGAGTGATTTGATTCAGTCGTGTCCAAAGCAAAACCTACACTTCTGCGTTCAATGTTCAACAACATTTATTTATTCTTCATATCGAGTCAGATCTGAATCCAGAGCTTTTTAAAATAAAACCTTTTTCCAGAGAAGAAACATTTTCTACAGAAAATAATTACATTTCAGAACAATAAAGTGAGTGCAGGTTGGGACAACATTGATGGATAATAACTCTGTGTTATCAGAGCAATTAATCAAGGTTCACTTAAAACCAGCCATCACAACAAACATACTGTTCCCATAAACACACCTTTACCTGGCAACCGTCGGCATGGCAACAGAGATTGGCAGCAGGCCACTGTGCTCTATCAGTTAGCTGGAAAAATTGCCAATGAGCTCTTTACATGAGAGAGAGAGAGAGAGAGGTGGAGTGAATATATTTTGATTAGATAAAAAACTGGAAAGCACTCAGGAGGAAGAGAAAAGAGAAAATTGGTGCATTAAGAGCATGACAGCAGCCACGCGTCTGTGAGCTTTATACTGATGAATCAAATGAATCACTGATTCATACTGAATGATGCTTCTGTTCTGTTCATGTGTGAAGTGTGTTTAAATCGCTGAATATGCTGAATTCAAGGTTGGGATGAATTGATTTGCAATGAAATATAGATTAATTCTATACAGAGCTTTGTTTAGATTGGTTTATGTTTCATGCTTAGTGATGTTTTTTATTATTGCTTAATTCTTCTGAGCTTATAAACGTGAACTTCAGTTTCAAATTTATATATTTTTCATGATTTATTTTTCCCTAAAGACCTGCTTATAATGTCTGTCAATATTTTGAGGCAAAACCAAGAACAGATATTATACTATAAGTACAAATGTTATCATTATAATTAATTATTTTTTTGTATGAGACGCAGTGTCTATTTACACTAAGTGCAAATAGCATCCCTTGTAGGCAAACGCTATTTACACTAGCTCCGCACCACCAATGTCTTCAATCGTTTTCAGTGGCTCAGCAGTAGCGAGTGAGGCTCACAGACTTGGCTTTTAATGCGATCAACGTGGGTTCGAATCCGCCTTTTGCCGAGCTCGCATTTATTTCAATAAAAATGAAAATAATGTTCTAAAAGTGTAAATAAACTGCGAACGAGTGGTTAATATTATTAAAAGTGTTTATTGGGTAGGATTAAGGGAAGGTGTAAGGAGGGGTTTTATTCTCCCAATAAGGCAGCATCTATTTAATAATTTTAATAAATATAATAATTTACACTCTATGATATTATTGCATCCTGTTAATGTACAAAAATACAGAGGTGCAAATAGTATCTGTCAACATAAAGTATCGATAGCCTCTAATTAGCCTACTATTTACTCTTATTGCAATGAACTGATACTTTTTTTGTAAATAGCTTATTGCTAAGAAAATGCTGCTATTGAATATGCTATTTACACTAGGTGAAAATAGCGAAAATATCCATTTACACTAGATGAAAATAGCGAAAATATCTATTTACACTAGGTGAAAATTTACACTAGGTGAAAATAGCAAAAATATCCATTTACACTAGGTGAAAATAGTGAAAATATCCATTTACACTAGGTGGAAATAGCAAAAATATCTATTTACGCTAGGTGAAAATAGCGAAAATATCTATTTACACTAGGTGAAAATAGCAAAAATATCCATTTACACTAGGTGAAAATAGCGAAAATATCTATTTACACTAGGTGAAAATAGCGAAAATATCTATTTACGCTAGGTGAAAATAGCGAAAATATCTATTTACGCTAGGTGAAAATAGCGAAAATATCTATTTACGCTAGGTGAAAATAGCGAAAATATCTATTTACGCTAGGTGAAAATAGCGAAAATATCTATTTACACTAGGTGAAAATTTACACTAGGTGAAAATAGCGAAAATATCCATTTACACTAGGTGAAAATAGCAATATATTCTATTTACACTAGGTGAAAATAGCAAAAATATCTATTTACACTAGGTGAAAATAGCAAAATATCCATTTACGCTAGGTGAAAATAGTGAAAATATCCATTTACGCTAGGTGAAAATAGTGAAAATATCCATTTACACTAGGTGAAAATAGTGAAAATATCCATTTACGCTAGGTGAAAATAGTGAAAATATCCATTTACACTAGGTGAAAATAGTGAAAATATCCATTTACACTAGGTGAAAATAGTGAAAATATCCATTTACACTAGGTGAAAATAGCAAAAATATCCATTTACACTAGGTGAAAATAGTGAAAATATCCATTTACACTAGGTGAAAATAGCAAAAATATCCATTTACACTAGGTGAAAATAGTGAAAATATCCATTTACACTAGGTGAAAATAGCAAAAATATCCATTTACACTAGGTGAAAATAGTGAAAATATCCATTTACACTAGGTGAAAATAGCAAAAATATCCATTTACACTAGGTGAAAATAGCGAAAATATCCATTTACACTAGGTGAAAATAGTGAAAATATCCATTTACACTAGGTGAAAATAGTGAAAATATCCATTTACACTAGGTGAAAATAGCAAAAATATCCATTTACACTAGGTGAAAATAGTGAAAATATCCATTTACACTAGGTGAAAATAGTGAAAATATCCATTTACACTAGGTGAAAATAGTGAAAATATCTATTTACACTAAGTGAAAATTTACACTAGGTGAAAATAGCGAAAATATCCATTTACACTAGGTGAAAATAGCAAAAATATCCATTTACACTAGGTGAAAATAGCAAAAATATCCATTTACACTAGGTGAAAATAGCGAAAATATCCATTTACACTAGGTGAAAATAGTGAAATATCCATTTACACTAGGTGAAAATAGCAAAAATATCCATTTACACTAGGTGAAAATAGCAAAAATATCCATTTACACTAGGTGAAAATAGCAAAAATATCCATTTACACTAGGTGAAAATAGCGAAAATATCCATTTACACTAGGTGAAAATAGTGAAAATATCCATTTACACTAGGTGAAAATAGCGAAAATATCCATTTACACTAGGTGAAAATAGCAAAAATATCCATTTACACTAGGTGAAAATAGCGAAAATATCCATTTACACTAGGTGAAAATAGCGAAAATATCCATTTACACTAGGTGAAAATAGTGAAAATATCCATTTACACTAGGTGAAAATAGTGAAAATATCCATTTACACTAGGTGAAAATAGTGAAAATATCCATTTACACTAGGTGAAAATAGCAAAAATATCCATTTACACTAGGTGAAAATAGTGAAAATATCCATTTACACTAGGTGAAAATAGTGAAAATATCCATTTACACTAGGTGAAAATAGTGAAAATATCTATTTACACTAAGTGAAAATTTACACTAGGTGAAAATAGCGAAAATATCCATTTACACTAGGTGAAAATAGCAATATATTCTATTTACACTAGGTGAAAATAGCAAAAATATCCATTTACACTAGGTGAAAATAGTGAAAATATCCATTTACACTAGGTGAAAATAGTGAAAATATCCATTTACACTAGGTGAAAATAGTGAAAATATCTATTTACACTAAGTGAAAATTTACACTAGGTGAAAATAGCGAAAATATCCATTTACACTAGGTGAAAATAGTGAAAATATCTATTTACACTAAGTGAAAATTTACACTAGGTGAAAATAGCAAAAATATCCATTTACACTAGGTGAAAATAGTGAAAATATCCATTTACACTAGGTGAAAATAGTGAAAATATCCATTTACACTAGGTGAAAATAGCGAAAATATCCATTTACACTAGGTGAAAATAGTGAAAATATCCATTTACACTAGGTGAAAATAGTGAAAATATCCATTTACACTAGGTGAAAATAGCAATATATTCTATTTACACTAGGTGAAAATAGCAAAATATCCATTTACACTAGGTGAAAATAGCAAAAATATCCATTTACACTAGGTGAAAATAGCGAAAATATCCATTTACACTAGGTGAAAATAGTGAAAATATCCATTTACACTAGGTGAAAATAGCAAAAATATCCATTTACACTAGGTGAAAATAGTGAAAATATCTATTTACACTAGGTGAAAATAGTGAAAATATCCATTTACACTAGGTGAAAATAGCAAAAATATCCATTTACACTAGGTGAAAATAGTGAAAATATCCATTTACACTAGGTGAAAATAGCAAAAATATCCATTTACACTAGGTGAAAATAGTGAAAATATCCATTTACACTAGGTGAAAATAGCAATATATTCTATTTATACTAAGTGACATAATTGTCAGTTAGTGTAAATAGAATATATTGCTATTTTGCGCAGTGTAAATAGCATCTATTGCTAAGAAAATTTGCTATTTTCAATTAGTGCAAATAGCCGCTGCCAATTTATAACGTCTTAGATATCAAAGCATATTATCAGTGTCATTTACTTTTAAAGACAGACAATAAACACACTTTTCAAGTTAAATTTGAAATGCTCAAATTGAAAATGAAATTGTTAATAAAGGGGCTATAGCCTATGTAATGTAATTTTGGGACGTTTTTGCTGGGAAATTCAAAAGGACGCAAAGGTTACACACGCTCCCGAGTGCCTCTCTTCAGTACAATTAAAAATGAAACGAACTCAGAATTACGATCATTCAGGATAATGTCGAAAGAGGCATTTTGTACTACTGTAATGTCAGTATCTCATCCAAAGAAAATGGATTAATTCAAACGGCAGAGTCGAAAATAAACTTTATAATCAAACTATCATAGCAGTGTAATTTTAATAAGCCTACCTGATCTGTCCACATGATGCCGGTGAATTTCGCTGCTGTAAACATCCACATCGCTACAATCAGATGCTTTCTGTCACTTTTGTTGTGTTTATTTTGTTATTGAGAGGAAAGCGTGCGCAGTATATATTTAAATATTCATCTAACCGTCAGCGTGGACGGTGTCGTCGTGTTCACTGCAAAGGTATTTCCAGTTTTTCTTCTAAGCGAAGAACGAAAAAGAATTTCAGAGCCTTGAATCACGTTCAGTCTCTTGTATTTTGTGTGACTGATTTGGTCGCATGAGCGCGAGCACGAGCAATAAGTTGCTGGCTGCAGTTCACTTAATGGTCACTGGTGTCGCTAATAACAAGTGTTTCTGAATGAATTAATTTATTCAGTTTAGGTTGAAAAAAGCATCATGGACATTCAGCTAAACATCTCCATCTAGAAGAAACATCATGAGGTGAGGAGATGTTGACAGATCTGTCCTTGTTCATATATTATTCTTCATATTTCTGTCTCATCACAGAACAGATGGTTGCACTGTTAAATCTGTAACAGGTGGGTTCACGGGTTTCATTTCTCTGCAGCTCATTATCAGTCATTCTAGGCTCATTTCAGACTCATTCAGGCTAATTATCGTTTATACATTCATTCTGAAGACGCTTTTATCCAGAGTGATTCATATTGAGTTATGGTGCACACATATGTGTTTCAGAAATAAACCCCATGACCTTGATGTTGAATCAGTATTTTATACCGAGAAACTATTGTGCATCAGTCTTATTTGTTTTTTGAGGTGGTCTCATAATCTGTTCTCTCTGATGAAGCTGGTTAAACTAGATTAGAGGCCTGGTGTGGTCATCAGAAGGGTTATTATTTAAAAATGGCAAAAACACAATTAAATTACTAATGGAAGATGGAAAATATAAAAAATAAAACCCAATTCAAAGTATTAATAAAAACTATAATAGTATCTCAATGATACTAATAACACAGTTGGCCAGAAGATGCTGGTGACCACATTATCAAAAGGTACTGACATGAATTATTATTAATAAGTGTCCATTATTACAGTGATTCCTTTAAACAAGAACATTTGGTGCTGTGAGTGAAAAACAGACTCATCAAGCATCTTTATTTCTCTTTAATGAGAAACATGAATGTGATTGTTTGTCTTTCACAAGTGAACGGTTCAGACTAAATCTTTTGAAGGATCACTGGTTAGTTATCATCATGTTATAGTTGTTATATATATATATATATATATATATATATATATATATATATATATATATATATATATATAATTCATAATTTAATGTTTTCTTTACTTTATAAGGATTATTTTACTTTATAAGGATTGCTTTCAAATTAATATTATGAAATGAGATTATATTATAAATATTATAAAATATGTTTGCTACACAGCAATATTTTATTAAAACTTTAATTTAAAAATTTTATTCAATTTTATTTAAAAACTTTATTTTGTTTTTAAATTACATGTTTTTATTATTTATATGTATATCTATTCATAATTTAATTTAATATTTTTTTAAAATTCCCATAAAGATCGAAGACTTAATATTATGAAATTAGATTATGAAATGAGATTCTTTGACTAAAATAATATATTATATTATAAATATTATAAAATATGTTTACTACACAGCAAAAAAAAAATGTAAAACTTTATATTAAGTTACATGTTTTTATTATTTTTTTTCCCCATAATTTAATACTTTAAAAATGAATTAGAAACATGGATCCCACAAAACAATCCCCATTAGGATTACTTTCAAATTATGAATTTAAAATTATAGTATAAAGATATTCCCATACGATTTTTTTTTTTGGCTAAAATATTATATTAAATGTTATAATATTTAACACTTTTTTAGTAATAAACTATATTTTATATGTATTCAAGTTACATAACTTAATGCTTTAAAAAAAAAAGAGAAAAAAAAAACCTTGAACCTTGTAAGAAAAATCTTGGATTGCTTTCAAATTATGAATTTAAAATTACATAAAGATGTCCCTATGAGATTTTTTATTTTGGCTAAAATATATTAAATATTGTAATATTGAACACTTTTATTTCATATATTTTTACGCTAAAATACTTGAATCCTAAAAGGAAATTCCCATTAGGATTGCTTAAATGAATATTATTTCATTATATGAAATATGAAATATATATGAAATTATATTAAGATATTCTCATAAGATTTTTTGACTAAAATATTACATTAAATATTCTAACATTTATCCTTTTTTTATTCATAGACTATATTTTATAAATTTTTTTAAGTTACATGTTTTATATTAGGTTTTTTTTTCATAAATGATTTAAATGATTAATTTAAAATTATATAAATATATCCCCATGAATTTTTTTCTAAAATATATTAAATATTATAATAGTTAACACTTTTTTTTTAATTAAAAAACTATATTTTGTATATTTTATCTATAGTTTTTGTAGATACTTAAAAAAATTGAATACTAATAGAAAATTCCCATTAGGATTGCTTTCAAATTAATATTATGAAATTAAATTATATAAAGAGATTATTGGGCTAAATATTATATTAAATATTATAATATTTAACCTTTTTATTTATAAACTATTTATTGTGTATATATATATATATATATATATATATATATATATATATATATATATATATATAAAATATTTTTTTATTTTTTTATTTTTTAAGTTACATGTTTTTATTTTGTTCAGAAAAAACTGAAATTGCACTGGAGCGACTCTAAGCCCTGTTTCCTAGCTCTCCGTCAGCAGGGGGCGCTGTGTCTCTGTCTGTGTGTCTGTGGCACATGGCTTGTGTGGGGGGGTGGAGTGGAGAGCAGCAGCGCTCAGATTGAAGGGGTGACCTAATTCAACTCAGGACATCCCACAATGCTCGCTCATGTACAAACACACACACACACACACACACACACACATGAGACACAATGAGAATCAGGAGGGAAGGAAAGAGCGAGAGAGGCTTTAACACACAAGATGAAATGTGTGCTGAAAAACCATGTCATTGTCTGACCCTCTCCAGAGCTCCATTGTGATCCGCTGAGGGTTTCTTTTGCCCACTGTTACTATCACAGCCAACAAGTAATCACTAGACATCATCAGAATGAGAAAGCATTTGGTCATTATTTAATCTCCCTCATCTTTCTGAACCTGTATGACATTCTTATTTTGCTTATTTCCACACATTAAAACCATAAAGCATTCATTAAGTGTTAAACATACCAAAAGCACTATAAATATAGTCCATGTGACTCATGCAATATGTCATAATATTTAGATTTGTGTCATATAATCATGCCCTCTCTGCTGTATAGTTTTCATTTGTGTTCATTGAAACATTCAAATGCGGCGCTTTAAGACATTTCGTGCTGGTTTGACGTCAACCGTGATTAAAAAAGAGATTTTAGAGCTGAAAAACATCATAATTTTGGTGTGTTCTTTGCACAAAGCTATCACATGACTTCTGAACTCTTACTAAAACAAATAATTCATTTTCGTTTTGAGAAAACGAGCAGTTTGGACATTCTGCTAAACATCTCCGTCCACAGAAGAAAGAAAGTCAGGTTTGAGGCTGAATAAACGACGACGGAACATTCATCTTTGGTTGCTTGTTAGTTAGTATCATTCATCCTTTCTTCACGTAAAAAGACGACAAACAGTTTTAACAGTAGCTGTTTCTCTTTCTTTCCCTCCACCCCTTCGCTTTTGCCGCAGGCTGGAATTATGGGTAGTCATTTCATGCTAAGACATGGTTTGACTCTTTTTTTTTTTCCCTCCTCTCTTTTTTATGATTGTTATTATGACTCTCTGTACTAAAGAGGCAGGTTAGGGTTATTAAATATGCCAGGGCCAATTGTATTTTTGCTCAAGTAAGCTTCCTGGAAATATTCCATCTTAGCTGCTTTTATTCGGGCAAATGTAGTTATGAATTTTAAAGTAGGCTGTTATAAGTGGAGGGGAGAGAGGCTGTGAACGGAATTCTGAGTAATGCCGAAAGAGAAAGATTGGAATTTCTTGTTTCAGAGGCCAGAGAGAGAGAGAGAGAGAGAGAGAGACAGATTGGAAGAGCAACAAGGTTGTATTAGAGCGGCTGGTTTACATCAAGCTTCCAAAAATACTTCCTTCATCTCCTTCTATCTGTTTCACCTTCTCTCGTCTCATTTTCTCTCTCTCTCTTGTCTTGATGTGAGGAGGTTCATATATAGATTTTCTTTTTAAACTCAGAGAGACGGAGTTAGAAACTCAGCTGAACTCTTGAGATGTTTCTGTGTGTGTGTGTGACCATGTGATTTGCTTATACAAGAGTCTTGATGTGTGTGTGTGTGTGTGTGTGTGTGTTCAACCAGGTGACAGGGAACGTTCTCAAAACGTTCTCGCAAGGTTCTCTCCTAAATTTATTAACAAGTAACATTAATAGTCTAAGTTATCCGTTTTTTTCTCAAAACATTATTGCAAATACATTATATATACATCCTTCGTGGAACTTTTTTTTTTTTCCCTGAAATATTTTAGTTGGACATTTCTTTGTTTCAGAATGTTCAAGGAACATTCAAAGTAACATATTTTTGAAGAATGATAAAATGGAATGTTCTCTTAACATTCGCATAACCAAAAAAAAAAAAAAAAAAAACATTTATTGAACATTGAGAAATAATGCCCCTTTCACAAGATGTAATCTGGTGTCTCCAGAATGTGTGTGTGAAGTTTCAGCTCAAAATATCCCACAGATCATTTATTATAGACCTTATTTTCCAGAGAAACATGTGCGCCGCCATCTTTAGAAATTGTCTTTGAACTTCCGTTTTCGCGGTAGCCCTGTATATTTCTATGGCATCGCTGTTGAAGAATAATTAGCTGGTGAAGTGGATTTATGTGTTGTAGAGTTAACAAAAGTTATCATGAGCATTGTAATGTTTAAAGCGGGTGTCTTAACAAATGTCAGTAGAACGGGAAGATTTTAAAATGAGCAGTTCATTCATAAATACATAAGATCGCTGTGGAAATACAAGCCGGAAGTCAAAAGACAACGAGCGCAGCGCTGAAAAGGGGCGGGGCTACATAAGGTCTATAGCTTGTCAAATTTGCCCCTATTTGGGTGTGAGCAAAAACATGCCGTTTTTGAGTGTGTCCCTTTAAATGCAAATGAGCTGCTGCTCCAGAAGAGGGCGGAGCTTTAACAGCTCAACAACAACAAAGCTGGAGAATCTCACGCAGCCAAAATGAGGATTGTCAGTAACGGTGTTCAGCCTTACATTGTTCAAACCGGAGTCGACACTGATGGAGAGACTCAGGAAGAAGTTACAACTTTTAGACGTTTCTGAATGGTTAGTGGATAAATTTATGGAGTTGCTGTGGAGTTGATTCAACTCATCCGCTAGCATGTGCCGTCATGTTCATCTTTTGTGTTGATTTGACCCTCGTTTGTGAAGCAGTCCGGCGTAAAATGACGGCATGTCAACAACACTCTACTACAACAACTCAACATGGCCCCGCCCCCTTTTTGTGTGTTCTCAGGGGCGGGGTTTATGCAAATATTAGGGTTAGTGTCACTGACCTGGGAAGAAGCTCATTGTAGTCCCTACCAGCCGTTTGTTGTAGTCCTTAAAAAGTGATTTCTGTAAAAGAAAATATCTCTCTTTGCATTGAACTTTGAGCGTTGTAACTTTGCAGATGTTGTTTATGATCAAACAGGAACATTACACACTAAAGTTAAAAATGTGAAATCATAATCAAAAACCCCTTTAACAGTAACATTAGCAAAATGTTCTTCAACTTTCTAATTCACCTGATCCATCGTGATTGAATGCAGAAATGCAAGAGATTTTAGAGATATATGAAATTTTGTTGTGTTCTGCGTACAAAAGCTATCACATGACTATCACATGTTAGTGAAATGTTCTTGTTTGCTGGGCAGAAAACTGATGCCAAACCCAATTCATTTTGTTGACATGTATATGTGTATGTGCATTTTAAATGTGTACACTAGTGTAGAGAACTAAAAAATATCAAGTTCTGTCCTGTTTCGCTTACTACATTTTGTAGTATACATAGTGGGAGTGCGCTGAAACATGCAATGAGACTTTATGATACCGTTTTTTAGACATTTCATACACTCATCATCAGCAGCTTTGATGGTGGAAAAATTGTTTTCATGTAGAAAACGATACTACCTTTTATAAATCCCCACACTAGATAGTGTGTAGCTCACATCATTTGACACACAGCTTCATTTTGATATCCTTAAGAGCAGCAGACGTGTTAAACATATCTCTGATGCAGAAATGGCACTTGAACTGAGCATTGTGAAAATCTCCACTGTCACAGAGAACAATAGTAGTGTGTGTGTGTGTGTGTGTGTGTGTGTGTGTGTGTGTGTGGCTTGTGATTTATTTAATCAGGTTTGTTGTTCCTCCTGAGTGCTGTTTCTGTGACACTCACACCTGAATTAAAGATAACACAAATGAGCCGTGCGACAGGAAGAAACATTCCCTCATTTATCGAATTATCACATTGTTTGAAACAGCTCAATAAAAAGGAGCACACAGGATTTTTTTTCCTTTAAGGACCTTAATTAAATTAGATTAGGATTTTCATTTATTCGAGGTTGTGTGAGTGTGTGTCTGTGTGTGAATGCGTGTGTGTGTGTGTGTGTGTGTGTGTTAAGACATAGGTGTCTTCAAGCTATACTAACATACACTCTCAGAAATGCTTCAGCACAAATAACATAACCGGCAGCAGATCTATACAGGTGGAGCTGGGGAAGGACGAACTGCTATAGTGAGTGTGTATATATATATATATATATATAAAGCTCTGAAATGTCAATTAAAAAAAATCATACAGGTTCAAAATGAACTTACACTGCATTTAAGGTATACATTTGATCAGTTCATGCATTCCCTGGGAATTGAACCCATGAGCTTGGTGTTGCAAGCATGATGACAAAATGTAGATATTTTTTTGTCCCTTTACTGGAAAAGTCACTAAGACTGAGACTTAAAAAAAGTTTTTTTTTTTTTTTTAAATCCATCTTACAAATTCAGTAACACTTTATTTTAGGATCTTTTAACTAGTTGCTTATTAGCATGCATATTACTAGAATATTGTCTGTTTATTAGTACTTATAAAGCACATATTAATGCCTTCTACATGACCTTATACATTCTTAATCCTACCCAATACCTAACCTTAACAACTACCTTACTAACTATTAATAAGCAGTAAAGAGGGAAAAGTCATAGTTAATACTGAATGTGTTCCCTATGCTAAAGTGTTATGACAGATGGAATACCACAAAAACAAACAGGTCTGCAGAAACACAAAATGAACATCGCTCGATGTTATCAAGTCATTTGCATGAACTAAAATCACCAGTAACAATGAATAATAACTATTTCCTGTTTATAACCATTTCCTGCTGATCAAGCAAGGATGTAAATATCTAAATATTGAAGCTGTTCAATTCAGTCTAAAGTTTTTATTCTCAAAACTAAATAGTTCTGATTGTTTGGAAACCAAAACTTAAGTTTGTTTGTTTGTGAGTATTTTAGAGTGCAAGTGCCCTTCTTTGTTTTTGGTTTTTGAATATTTTCTCTGTTTTCTTAACAAAATTGAAGAAATATATATTGCATAAAGAAAATGAGGACTATTATATGATCATCACATGTTTTGCATATTATTATGACAATTAAGCACATTTTGACACAATTATATTGTTGTAACGTGACTTTTTTCATGTAAAGCATAATCTGGACATGTTTTTGTGATTAATCCGATAATAATAATAATGATTAAAAAAAAGATCATTTTCTTATTCTCAAAACTGTAAATAGTTCTGATTGGTTTCAAACCAAAACCTAAGTTTGTTTTGTGAGTATTTGAGTATAAGCACCCTTTTTTTGTTTTTAATGTTTCCAAAATTGAAAGAAATTATAGTTTGCATAAAGAAAATGAAGACTATTTTAGGATCATCACATTTTTTGCACATTTTTATGACAATTAAGCACATTTTGACACATTTTTATTGCTGTAATGTGACTTTTTTTTCAATGTAAAGCATATGCATTATAATATGGACGTTTTTTGTGATTAATCTGATAGTAAAAATAAAATAATTTTCTTATTCTCAAAACTGTGTAAATAGTTCTGATTGGTTGCAAACCAAAACCTAAGTTTGTTTTGTGAGTATTTCAGAGTATAAGCACCCTTTTTTGTTTTTATGTTTATGTTTTCTCTCCAAAATTGAAATAAATTATTTTGCATTAAGAAAATGAAGACTATTTTAGGATCATCACACTTTTTATGACAATTAAGCACATTTTGACACATTTTTATTCTTGTTATGTGACTTTTTTTTTTCATTTAAAAACTGATTACATAATAAAACTGATTAAAAAAAAGTATTTTCTTATTCTCAAAACTGTGTAAATAGTTTGGTTGCAAACCAAAACCTAAGTTTGTTTTTTGAGGGGTTTTTTTTAGAATAAAAGAGTTTATTTCTCATGTTTTCTCTGATAGTACAGTACCAGGTTCTGAGTTACATTGAAATGAAGTCTGGAAATCCATTATACCAACAGTATAATGTATAACATCAGCAAGTGTGACGAGATAGGTGTGAAATTCACACGCGTTCCTTGAAGAAACTGACCTCCTTAACCTCTAAAGGAGCCTCGGCACATTATGACAAACCATGAGCGTTGGCTTTTGACTCACTCTCTAGGTATGAGTGACCCAAGATCAGTTAAAATTCTGGAACATGTCTGTTATTTCGATTCAAGCGCAGCCGCGCTGGTGGTTTCTCTTGGTGGATGTGGGCAGCTGAAGCCAACAGTGCCACGAGAAAAGAAAAAGTCAATAAACTTTGAAAGGGTTTTTCTCTGCAACCCGGACTTCCTCCCGCGCAGGGGAAGCACATTCACACACTTCTATCAGCAGCACGATCTGGACAGTGAACCGAATTTTACAGTAAATTCAGGTGGAGCACCTGACTGCTAAGACTTTTGACACTTCTGTTTCATTCAGTCCACACCCACATTATTCACATCTAAATTCACATTTGGCATCATTTTATTCCCATCTTTAATGACAAAATCATATGAGCCGTAGACCTAAATTCTAGTCCGCAGAAACACAAAATGAACATTGCTTGATGTTCTCAAGTCATTTCCATGAACTAAAATCCTCAGTAACAATGAATAATAACTATTTCCTGTTTATCAGCAAGTCTTTCCTTCCGATTAAGCACCTGGAAATCATTTTCTCCGTTTTGTGCGTGTAAATATTGCTTACGAATCTTTCAAGCCGCTCAATTTCGTCTAAACTTTCTTAAAACGTGCGTTTGTTTTGTGAGTATTTTAAAGTATAAGCGTCCTTCTTTGAGTTTGTTTCTCATGTTTTGTCTGATAGTAGCTCATATTTCATCTCAAAAGCTGAAATGATTATATTTCGTAAAGAAAATGACTATTTTAGGACCATCACATGCTTTTTGCATAATTTTTGACAATTAAGCACATTCTGACCACAAATCCTATTGCTGTAATGTGAATTTCTTTTAGTTGAAAGCATGTACGCTTCATAGTTTTTGTGATTAATCCGATAATTAAACTGGCCTAGTTGCACAGTTATCTTTTCTTGAGTTACCAAGTGCTCTTTTCTGAAACTTTTCATTTTGCTGAACCTAAAAAAAAAAAAATAATAATGAAAAAAGGCATGAAAAGAAAAAAGCAAAGCTCTTATAAAAGACAGAAACTGAAACTCTTTTCTTGTCAAATCCGCCCACGTTTCCTGAACGCTCTCTCTCTCTCTCTCTCTCTTCTCTCTCTCTCTCTCTCTCTCTCTCCTCTAACAAAAGACCAGTCAGAGAGAAAGGTACAGGAAAAAGACTTAAACTAACCTCCCCTGTTAAAGAATACCAGACCAGTTACACATGTGGTCTCGTTAGCTAAAAATGTTGACATGGAAACCATAGCACATACGTTACATGTGTGACATCAAAGGAGGAGAAAATGACAAGAAACAGAAAGAAAAAAGCTCTTGTCAGAGTCTGTTCAGTGCTCGTTGCACCGCAAATGCTTCGACCGCAGAAGTGGAAAGTTTCCATGTCGCAGGTCATAAACTGTTTCACTGTTCAGTCCTGATGTCCACCGATCGAACGTCATACTGTACAACTGCATATGCATTCATTTTCAATGCTTGGGTTTTAATTTTTCCTTTTTTCAGCATGCAGCTAAAATAGACCCTTTTATGAAAGCTGCTTTTTGCCACAGAATAAACAATTCTGACTTTTTTCTCAGAATTATGACACATAAATTTGCTATTGCAAGTTATAAAGTCCAATTCAGTGGGGAAAAAAAGTGATATTTTCGTGCAATTGTGAGTTAATATCTCACAGTTATTCATTTTTTATTAATACCCTTTCCTGGTTTTAGCTTTCCACATTAAAAAAACATTTCTAAAAAACATCACCAATCCACCTTTTTTTTTTCAATGCAAGTTATTTAGAGACTTTTCACCATCCAGCCATTTCTAATGGACATTTTTTTTCTCTTTCAATGATCATTTTACAGATTACTAAAATAAAATGACTTTAGTACAACAGCAAATCTGAGCACATTGAGATCTCTAAAAATCTAGAGGAGAAACATTTGCATTTATTTTCAGTGCTTGGTTTTTAATTAATGCATTTTTTTTTCTTTTTTTTTTCAGCTGGAAACTTGTTTCAAAAATACAAAAGGAAATTTGAAGTTTAAATCTCACAAAAAGCCTCTAAGTACCATCTGAAATTTTCTTTGAAATGAGCCTTTTTATCAAGGTCGCATGTTTATGTTCAGTTATTTCACTTTAATGGCAATGAAAAGGACTTATTAATTGCCATTAAAGTGAAATTACTGAACCTAAACATATGAGCTTGATAAAAATGCTCATTTTAGAAGAACATTTCAGATGGCACTTAGAGGCTTTTGCATCTTAAGTCTTCATATATTATTATATATTATGAGATATAAACTTGCTTTTTCTAGTTATAAAGTCCAATGCAGCAAGATAAAAAGTCAGCTCACAATTGACATTTTCTCGCAATCGTGAGTTTATATCTCACAATTCCGAGAAAAAGTCATAATTGTGGGATATAAACTTGCTATTGCAAGAAACAAAGTCAAAATAGTGAGATAAAAAGCCTTTTTTATTCATTTTTTTTATCCATATCCTTTACAGTTCCTGGTTTCAGTTTTCCACATCAAAATAACATTTCTTAAAAACATCACCAATCCACCCTGTTTTTCAATCAGCTGTTATATAGAGGCACTTTTCACCATCCAATCATTTCCAGATGGACATTTTTCTGTCAGTGAACATTTTACAGATTACTAAAGTAAAATGAATGACTTTAGATTGCATGACTTTAGTACCTTGGCAAATCTGAGCACACTGAGATCTCTCAAAAATCTAGAGGAGAAACATTTGAGAATATTGAGAAAAAATAAAGCATCTATATAATCTCATCGTGTAGTAGATGCAATTGTAATATTACAGAGACCTCATCATTCTTATGGGAAGTTGAACTTTTGGCCTCCTTCCTGGTGCTTTTTGCAATGAAATATCAAGGTTTTGCTTGTTGCTTTATTGTAACACTAACATGCACACAATTGCGCAATGAAACGCATCTTTCCATCTCCACCAGCGTATGTTTCATTAAGATTATATGACTGAGATATTCCTCGTAATGTGTGTCACAGCACGGAATGGCGATTCTGGTTTCCAATTGTTCAATAATGATCTATCTGCCAATTCAACACCCGCCGCAATATGAATAAAACATAAATGGAGGGCGGCGAGGCAGTTTTACTGTATGGCTTTGCTTGTCAACTGCTTTGAAAAGAAAAAAACGCATAATATGAGAAATGTTGGTCTATACTTTTAGAAGCAAACCACAAAAACCAAGAGATGTCAGGTCACAGTCCACTTAAACACACCATATGGATGTTGATTCTTGGTAAAAGCACATGAAGAGACGTTTAGCATTCATGTTCCTGCTGTGTGAGAGTGACTCATATGTGTTATACCATAATGCATTTCTCTTTCTCATTTTAGACAGAGGATTTTTTCAAAGTCCCTTTCGAGAAAAGTCTGTTCACTCGCCCGCCATATTTGCAACGCCTCCTGGTTAAGTCCTATCTATTTGAATGGGGGAAATCCTTAAATCTCAAAAATCTGCTAGGCGAACTCACAATTAAATAACATATTTCAAATCAGCAACAAAATCTGATATGAATTGCCCCATAAATGTTGTTTATTATGCTCAAATAGCGTTAAAAAGCTTATTTTTTAAGGCTAGGCTAGCCAATGCGCATGTGCAGTCGTTAGCGCGAGTCTCAGCTTGGGAAACGGAGCTTCTAACGGCAGCTGCAGTGATGCAATGACTTTATCAAGCAGCGATTGGATCTTTTACTTAAAAACGGGAAGTGTTCCGCCTTATTACATGTTGCCATTTCTCCCATTCATAACCATATAGACTGTAAACAAAAAAAAGATGAACGACGCACCTTTCTCTCTCTTCCATTGTAGTAAGTGAAGCCGCCAGTGTGCCAATATGGCGCTGACATCTTGAGTCCGTAGTCTGCGTGAAGTGGAGCCGCGATATCAAGGTCCCGCCCACACTCCCGCAGAATCGGTTAATACTGCAGAACAACTCATTATGTCGGTGTGAAATAAACTAGTGATGTGACGTTTGACCGGGTGTGTCTCATACGTCCTGAAAAGTGAAGCCGCGGGCTCTTTGATCGCCCCCTGGAGGCTGGATGCAGTACAGGTCATAAACCCCGCCCTCTCAATGCAGTCGAATGAGACTTCAGTGAAAACTTAAAAATAAATTCTGCTTCAAATAAAACTTTCTGAAAGATGGTTTTGGTCATTTAAGGTAGTTGTTATCACGCTGATATATATTCAATTGTTCGTTTTTGTGATGATTTAGATTTTAGCTAGCAATTTGATGCTATAAAAACGGGGCGTGTCGTCGTGATTCGAAGTTGATTGACAGCTTGTCTGAGGACTGTCGGAGCTTCGAGGGGAGATTGAAGATGTATTAACTAACTGTTAATTTTCGATTTCTTTGTTATTTAACACCAACAAAATGAGTTGTTCAGCAGTAAACTGTACTAACTGACCTACAGGATCTGACGGATCACTGAACTTTTTTCTGTAACATTAAATGTGGGCGTTATAAGCTAATTAATAAATGTTATTAGTTAAGATAACACACCTAATGTTAACCATGTCGGGAAAAAGCAGGTGATCGTTATCTGGCAGTTACTTATTATTTTTATGGGTATAAAATAATAATTAGCAGGACAAAACTAATGATAGCTTACTCTAATTACAGCAATCGATCTCCTGTAACGTTAGTTGAACTTGATTTAAAATGGCAGGACCGTTTCTGGCGATTTAGAGTTGTTTCTAGTGGCATATTATATTGATTTTATCTACTGAATTTGCTGTTTCAAAAATATTATTGCTCTAGAAACAGAATAGCCTATTATTTTATAGGTAGACTTTTAAATTGTGTATAATTTTTATAGTCTATTTAAAATACATGAATGATGACGCAGTCGTCTGGGCGGAAGTTTGATATCGCGACTCCGCCTCCGGCTCCACGACGATTCCTTCTGCGCATGCCCAGGCTCCAAACTTTTTTTTTTTGACGTATTGCGTAACGTGTCAGCGCCCATTCATCAGCCCATTTTGGCTTCAGTTCAATACAATGGAAGGAAGCGGCGTCGCGTCGTCCATCTTTTTTTACAGTCTATGCGTTTGACACTGAGGCTTCGAAGCTTGTATCAAAAAAATGAAACATCTCACACTGAAGCACTGTATCGGAGCTTGATTCGTTTTGCCATAACCACGTGATCGGTGACGTCCGAAGCTTCGTTTTCGCACACAACCATGTGACTGCTTCGTATTCTGATCTTAGGTGTGTTCGACATCGGCTGCGGCTGGATGCAACCGATCGGCGAGATTAGCCGCGTGCAGGCGGGGAGGAGCTGAAAACGGAGACGTGAAGTCGGACACTTTCTGCTTCTCGTAGTGACGCTCGCGCTGCGTTTGCATCGGTTTGCATACTTTATCACAGCTGAAGTGAAATAAATGCAATATTTGACTAATACACTGATGTTTCAGAGACCTTTTCATTCAAAACTTTAAGTACTGCTTACAGCGTCTGTTTTTACAAGAATAAAGTTCAACATAAGCGTATGTTATTTAAATAACAATGTAGTGGGGTCTTTGTTTTTTATCCATTTTATTTTGATAAACATGACACAATACAACATCGCGACTACATGAAAAGAGCTTTAACTGTTATAAAAACAGATTTTTGAGCATTAGTGGAGCTGAAGGCATGACAATAAACACGAAACACACGTGATCGTTGTCATGCGGTGAATCCGGCCAATCATGAAACAGCTGTGTCGTCATCAGCGCTCGTGCAGCTCCTCTTGAGAAACTGCGCTGGCTAACTCAGGCGGCTGATCTCGAATCGCTCTCGCGGTACTTTAAAGCCACACGTCACAGTCACATGATGTCAGCGCTGTCTCAAGTCGGACAACATTTCTTACCGGCATGCACTGCTTCAAGTCAGCCGCCGATCGGTCTTTGCGGCGCTGCATCAAGTCGAACAAGCCTCTTCTGATTCACATAACGTGAACCCTTGCGCAGATGTGAAGTGTCATTTGCTTTTTAGCAAAAAATATGCCATAATACGAATAAATATTTACATGTGTTCAGTTTGTATTTATTCCCAGTTCATACTTCATTCTATGACAATCATTTATTTTTATAATATATGCCAAAGCTTGCCTATTTGTCCCCCCAAATTTTATTCAGACTCATTTATTCAAATTGTGTAAGTGAAATGACACGTGAAAGACTTTTTTTTTAATGTATAATAATAATTTACATTGTTTTATACGCTTTTCATAGCACAAACTGATTTATTACATGAAACTCCAAAAATAGCTGCGTCGTCTGGAACGCAAAGGCAGTTTTTTCCACCTTTTCACCACAAGATGTCGTTAGTGTGCACTGTGTTGAAAAGCTTCGAGTAATGAACCTTTTTACGATACACTTGAGAGGAAAGCATCGGTGCTTCACAAAGCTTCATTTCGCCATCACTAAAATAAACAGTTCTGGAAATGAAATTAAAGTTAAAGCTCCAATCTCCTCCTGAAGATCCAGAAAAAAGTCTGTTGATGCTTCACTACTTCCCTCAGAGCAGCTGTCAATCATGACGTCAAAACCCGCGTTTTTATAGACCTTGTGTAGCTCCGCCCCTTTTTAGCGCTGCGCTAGTTGTCTTTTGACTTCCGGTTTGTATTTCCACAGCGATCTTACGTATTTATGAATGAACTGCTCATTTTTAAATCTTACCGGTCTACTGACATTTGTTAAGACATCTGCTTTAAACATAACAATGCTCATGATAACTTTCATTAACTCTACAACAGGTAAATCCACTTCACCAGCTAATTATTCTTCAACAGCGATGCCATAGAAATATATAGGGCTACCGCAAAAACGGAAGTTCAAAGACAATTTTCTAAAGATGGCGGCGCTCTTGTTTCTCTGGTAAATAAGGTCTATAGCATCAAATAACTAACTAAAAACAAACTTATTTAAAAAACTAACAATTTAACTAACACCAGCGTGATAAAAACTACCTATAATGACAAAAATCACGTTTGGAAAAAAATATTTGATGTGTAATTTGACTGTTTAGTTTGTCTCACGTCCATTTCATTATATGGAGAGGGCGGGGTTTATGACCTATACTGCATCCAGCCACATGGGGGCGATCGAGACGCTATGGCTTCACTTTTCACGACTTGTGTGGCACGCTTGTTCATAATTAATAGGAGTGAACCGTCTTTTTATATCTTGATTTCTTTTATAACAGTAAAACAACCAACCATTGCAAAGAAAAGTACGGATTGGTCAATTAATTTAAGCATTAAGGCACATGAGGAAGCAGACACTGTCAAATAGCATAGACAAAGTGGTTATGAATGTTAAAATACATTAAAACAACAACAACAAAAAACAAGCACAAATATCTCATTTAACGTTTTTATTACGGACAAAATGAAACAAAAAGGCATAGTGACACAAAATGACCTGGCTGGCAAGGAAAGAAAAAAAAAAACAGTATTCAAAAAGTAAAAATAAAAGCATCATCATAATCAAAAAACAAAACAATAAAATTCAAATATTGTAGTTATAAGCAAAATTGATCTCATTTTGTTCATAAATAGAAACCTGTTAAACATTATTAAATATTAACTGATGGGCAACTCGCTGATAACAATTTTAAAATAATTATCATTGCTGACTTTACAAATAAAATAACTACAATTGGCAGGTTTGTACACAAATTAAATGTCTTAGAAGTTATTTCTTTTATTCAACTAAAAATAGTATGCTACAGTAGAAAAAAAAAAGAAGAGAGATTAAAATAAAACGTTTGACTAAATGATCAAATGCATTTAATTTTTTCCCACAAAACTTAAAGATGAGATCAACACAATAGAACATCTAGCAAAAGCTACTAGAAAACTATAGACCCACTGTTGTTTTAATTTACTGTGTGCTGTATTATCTCACATTGAGAACATTATAGTTCACCTTTACATGTTATATTGGTGGATTTAATGTCAGTCAAGACCAGGCAAAATAAATGACCCAAGTTTCAAAACAACTACTGCTTTAGGCTTGAAACGCACTCTATGCAAGTACATATAATGTGAAATGTGATTCTGCACAACAAAAGTATGCAGTGCGCTTTCTTCATCTACAGTCAGTTACTGTCACGGTGGAGAAAAGTTGAAAGAGAATATTGCTGAATGATAAGTTAAAGTTAATGATTTAATGGCACAAACATTTGTGTTTACATCTGTGTACTTGCGTAAAGTACGTTTCTGGCCTTTGACCTGAATCTGAAACATTTACGCTTATATATATATATATATATATATATATATATATATATATATACGTCACGATTAGAACCTGAGAGTACATCGACAAAGCTGATCCAATCGCTTCACAAATTTGGCTGTGAAACACTCTTCGTCGGACCATGCGTTTGCGATCTCAGTGTCGTGCAGGAGTCCGTTTCGAAAATCCGAATGAATTGGGGAGCCTAAATGGAGAGCCAGGTCATGCAGTCTGTCATGGTTTTTGCCATAGATCTTTTTTTGGGGGGAAATCACACCAGTGAGCACAGATTTTAATGCAAGATTGTGTACGTGTGGAAACACTCTTCTGATATCACCTGCACAGGCTGTTCAGTTACACAACGCACAAATACACTCACACGCACGCTCATTCACGCCGGCACGCATTCACAAAATACCATTTAAAATACAAATCAATGAATTATAAGTCATATTAAAGAAGAAAAAATATCTGGACTTCATCTTCCCAATTTGACCCCCCAAAAAGTGATATTTACAATCACACTGTGACAGATCAACAAAGACCTACACGGGTCTTTAAATTTACAAAAAGAAGTTGTATTTATCAATTTTTCCATTTAATGTATTTTTTTTTCTTTTTTTCGCCTAAAATTCACAGAGCATCAGTTGAACAGCAATGTATCGCCCTCGAAAAGAGTAATGGACCTGTTATTGGCCAAAAGAAGAGCAAGCAGGAAATAAATAAAAGTACAACAACAAAACGAAACAAAAAAGAAAACAAAAATGAGACAAGGAGGAAAGTAACTGAGATACTAAGAGGAGAGTTTTCCTCTCTTTTAGTTAAAGCTCATTTGCCCTGAGGGCCAGTTTAATGGTAGTTTGCTTTATTTTTTTTCCTTTTCATTTATTTTTTTTTTTCCTTTCTGTTATATACATCTTTTTTTGTTGTTTTCTTTTAAGTTTATTCAGAGACGGGGTGAGTGCTCTCTGAGGTCTCTGGCGCAGAGGCCTGTACATTTTTAAGTGCTTGGCAAAAATGAAAGGATCACTAGTAGTCTTCAGAACGCGTACACACACACATCCTTCTAAAAACGAATGTAAAATGACACTGAGGGAAACTGATGATGTCTGGGAAGGGTGGAGAGGTGCGGGGGGGACTCCCTGGTGTTGTTTCATCTTTTCTCTTTCCGTTCTCCTTGTTTTGCTTCAAGTGAGGTAGAGTGGCTTATCCCTGCCTATCATACTGCCACTGCAAAACAATTAGAGAAGACAAATGAGCGTCAGGAAAATGTAACAAGAAGAAAAGCTCCAAAAGTTCTCTTGAGAAAATTTTCACCCGAAAATAAGGATTGTGTCATCATTGGCTCGCCCTCGTGTCACTCCAAACCGAAATTCGAACAAATCCTTTGAGCGCAATTCAAGATATTAGGCAGATTGTCTGAGCTGCTCGTTTCCATTCAACCAAAAAATCCCCACCATCATAACAGTAATCCATGAGACTGGATTCACTCGAAGGCTTCTCAGAACACGTTGACGACCCTTTTTTCCTTGACTAGGATGAGTCGATGATGAGACGACACCAACATCATTATGATAACTGACTATAGTAACATGGAATATTGCTGCGGTTGCCAGATTTTCAATTTAAATCCCCCAATCAGAGCTCTTCTGCTACTTTTTACACCATTTGTCCTATTTCCATTTAGCAAAACTCATTATTTATTAACGACTACACCCGCCCCACCCCTAAACCTACCCTTAGTGATTTATAGTGCATATACACTTTATGAGCACATGTGTTCCCTGGGATCAAAAACATGATCACATGATTGCATATTGTTATATATTGCAATGCTCTGCCAATTGAGCTACACGAAACCTGAAATATGACGCAGATAAAAGGGAACAATGCATTAAAATGAAAGTGTCCTGTTGTCGATAGGGGCGCAACTTTAGTAAACGCTCCTATGGGTCGTATTTCAGGGAAGTGACAAACGACCTATATAGGCGTATTAGTTGGAGAACATGTTGACACACAAACATCATTAATTTGAAACATGTAATTGGGAAGTACTCTATATTGGAAGCAAAAAACATACCTAATTGGGTAGATGCTAGTACTTAAACTAGTACATAAGCCAACTAAAAAACAGTAAGAATGAGAAATGCTTGATTTCACAACCTATGGCTTCAGTTATATACTTATATATGAACCATGTAATTTAAAAGACATTAAATGGTCATTATAATGCATTTTACACTATATAAATCATAACGAGATTTTGCTTAAAAAGTCTTTAAACTTAAAAGTCCTATTGGGATCGCTCTGGGTCCTAAAGGAGACCCAATTCCTGGGGGGATTTGATTTCTCACCACACCAACAATAAAGTAAGCTGGAGCAATCTCCATTTAAGATATTATGCTTATGAAAGTGTCATTCAGTCTGTCTGTGTTCCTTTACCACGACTAACCCACGACTGTAATAAATCCAAACATGAATCTCGACTATATTTGCGATTCTTTGCAGAATAACTGCACTTATGCAACCTCTGTGTGACGATGCAAAGCATTTTTTGCTGTTGTTTTAATAGAAAATCATTATTGGAATTATTGGATTACTAGGAATTTCACTGTTTTAATGTTCTTGTTTTTTTTTTTTTCTTGTATATGATAAATAGCCTATAATGAATCAGGAAACTATATGAGGTAAAATAAACCATGCAATATTCTCTTGATTTGTGCTTAAATTGTAAAAAATAGCTGTCAAAAATGAACACTATTATAAAACATCAATGATTTCAGAGCAGCGTGAACATTCTGCTAAATATCTACTTTTGTGTTCGACATAAGAAAGAAAGTTATACAGGTTTGGAATGACATGAGGGTGAATATATGAATTTCCATTTTTGGCTGAACTAGTATTTAAACTTTGCTATTGTGTGTGTGTTTTTTTATTTTTGCATTGCATTGCATTGTTATATTACACAATAAATAATTCATGCCGTACAGCTCTGAAACCACACATGCTGCTCGCACACGCTCACAGAGTCCCCTGATACCATGACACACGTCTCATGGGACAGACACAGTTAACATCGTAACACAAACACACACACACACGCTGTTTACCTGCAGTGGTTTCCGCCGCATTCCCGGTTGCAGTACTCGCTGTCCCAGTCGGGGTTCTGGCCCACTGGGTTCGGAGCCCCTGGAGACTGAGACCCCCCCACGCTCTTCTGATACTCGGACTGTAAGTGAGAGAATCCCTGAGAAACAAGAGAGAATACACATTTTTTTATTAGCATTTTTAGGACAGAAAAATATACAAGTATGCAAACATACCTCATGCAAACTGTGTGACCCTGATGTATGTACTTCACATACTTAAAATATACGGTAGCACTTTATTTTACAGTCCTGTTCCACATATACATGCTATGGTCTACATACTGGGTAATAACTATGCACTAACCCTGATCCTAACACTAAACCTAACCTTAACCCATTATATTATACTGTACTTACAGTACGTACACTGCAAGTACACACAAGTGCATGCACTGTAAAATAAAGTGCAAGCAAATATACTAATGTTTTACAAATTATTAAATAAAGCATATTATTAAATTCATTTAATTGCATTCTAAGAATTAAACCTGACATTTGTTCCTCACTTCTTTTCAAAACAAAACAATGTTTTCTTTTAATGCTTCACTGTAGGAAGGTGCTAAACACTGATGCTTTGGATTATCAGACCTTTTCACTTCACACACGACGTCTTCAGTACAGAGACAACACCTCCAAAACAACACATCCTCCACCCCAATTCTCACTTCATCTCATTTCACCTCACACCGAGACCGCTAACCACACGCATACGATGACCTGTCCTTTATCAAGTTAATTTGGTAACATTTTCCCAGCAAGATTTGTTCCGACAAAGATTACGAACACTGCTATTAATATTGAGCAATAACACTGTACTAAACAAAAGCCAGGAGGTGTACTGCGTGTTTCAATGTTTTTCCACATAAAAATAAGTTTGCTCGCTTGTTTTATATTTAACACTTTAATCATGACTACCATACTCTTTACTGCACAAGGCATATATAGCTTATGCTGCAAATTTTTTTTCCAAAATAGTACATGAAACTGTATGCACAGTATGCAACGATAAATGTTTCATGGTCCTAAATGCATAAATGTAAAAGTAGTGTGCAATCTCTGAGCAAATGACGTCCAATTAGATTGAATTAATCCAACAAATGCTGGAATAGGAAGGTCAAGTTGAGTGCATTGCATTGTGGGATACAGCACCTAGTACAGTGTGTTCTAGTGCTCCAATCACACCCCATAAACACAAGCAGAAGCACGTTTAGTACATGAAACTAGTACATGAAACTGTATGGAGTATGCCACGCTAAATGTTTCTATGGTCATGTTTGGAATGGAATTACTGTCAAATATGTGCTGCATACTGTTTTAATTAGTATGCAAAGTAGTATGCAATCATAAACATTTCTAGGGCTCATGTGCATTTAGAAAATCAAATAAACATTGGAAATGGAGAGCACTGCATTGTGGGATACAGTACCTACAACAGTGCATTTTAGCAAATGTAGTATGTAATTTATGCATATAGAAATTTCAGACACTATGCACAATATTGCATGGTAGTGTGCCGGTCCAATCACTAGCATGTGGTGTTTAGTACACAAAACTAGTACATGAAATTGTATGCAGTATGCCACAAGAAATGTTTCTATGGTCATGGTTGGAATGGAATTACTGTTTACTGTCAAATATACACTGTATATTGTATACTATTTTTTTATTAGTATGCAAAGTAGTATAGTTGAGAGCACTGCATTGTGGGATACAGTACCTATAGTGCATGTTGGCAAATGTAGTATGTTTGTGCATATAGAAATTTCAGATACTATGCACAGTATTGCATGGTAGTGTGCCGCTCCAATCACAAGCACGTGTGGCGTTTAGTACATGAAACTAGTACATGAAACTGTATGCAGTATGCAATGATAAATGTTTCTATTGTCATGTTTGGAATTGAATACTGTTTACTGTCAAATATATGCTGTATATTGTATACTGTTTTTTATGAGTATGCAAAGTAGTATGCAATTATAAACATTTCTAGGGCAAATTTGCATTTAGAAAATCAAATAAACATTGGAAAAGGATGGTCAAGTTGAGGGCACTGCATTGTGGGATACAGTACACAGTGCATTTTGGGAAATGTAGTATGAAATTTCAGTGTGCCGTTCCAATCACAAGCATGTGCAATGTTTAGTACATGAAACTAGTACATGAAACTGTATGTAGTATGCCACACTAAATGTTTCTATGGTCATGCTTGGAATTGAATACTGTGCAATATATGCTGTAGTAGTTAGTATGCAAAGTAGTATGCAGTGCCAAACATTTCTAGGGCGTATTTGCAATGCATTTACAAAAAAATCAAATAAACTCTGGAAGTGAATTATAAAGTTGAGTGCATTGCATTGAGGGTCATGCTTACAGTGCACATTTTGGCAAATGTGGTATATGCATATTGAAATTTCAGATAATATGCACATGGTAGTGTGCCGTTCCAATCGCACCCCATAAACACAAACACGTGCGGTGTCTCCCAGCATGCACACTAACCTGCTGTCCTGGGGGTGGGGAGTGCAGTGGAGCCTGGAGGCCCATCTGGTGAGAGATGATTGGCTGTGACTGGACCTGCTGCATGCGGATTGGCTGGTTGAGGAGGGAGCCCTGGTGCAGAGAGAGCTGCTGGTGGAGGGGAGGGCTGATCTGGAAGGACGCTGGGGGGGAGGCACTGAGCGCGGGCAGCATGGCCGAACGGGGCAGGCCGTGTCTGGGAGCCCCCGCTGCGTAGCTCTGGAGGTCCGAGAGGGGGAAGGGGCTGGGGCCCAGGTACGGGGAGGAGGGCTGGGGCGGGACGCTGTACAGGGGGGTGTTGGGGGCCATCATGTGTGACGACGGCTGACTAGACTGGGCGCTTTTGCTCTCCACTGGGTCACTGTAGGTCTGACAGAGAGAAAATGCAAATCATTAAATGTATCTACACTGAAAAAGAAATTTCACTCAACAAAATTGCTAGTAAATTTCACAAATATTTAAAGAAATGGCAGTTGGCAGTAAAATGCACTCCATAATCTTTTTTTTTTTTTTTTTTTTTTTTTTTACTTTTTCACAAGTTAGAGCTGCATGATTCTGGATAATTTAAAAATCACGTTTTTTTTTGTTACAAACAAAATAACATGTAAATTACTAGAGATTCTGACAAAAAATATTATTTGTTGCAGTCTATTTAATCTGAATTAATGCTTTTTTTTTTAAAAGTTTGATTAAAATGATTGTATTGGCATTTTATTTTAAGTATTTTATTTTTAATGTATGTGTATGTAGATGTTTGTATGTGTATCTGTATGCATACATATGTATGGACATTGAATGTTTATATGTGCGTATATGTACTTGTACATACTGTATGTATATACAGGCATTTTATCATTTATTGTTGTTTTATTATTATTATTATTTATTTACTTTATTTGTTATTGCTGGCATGGGGTGGGGGTTGTTCTGTAAAATGTGAAAAGATTTAAAATACAAAAGTTGGAATGAAAGAATGATTCAATGACTCACTCATAAATACTTCACTTGTTTCATTACTGGATGAATCAGCATTTTTGAACGAATCTCTTAAATGAATGATTCAGTGACTCACTCAAAGACTTCACTTGTTTCATTACTGGATGAATCAGCATTTTTGAACGAATCTCTTGAGTGAATGATTCAATGATTCACTCATAAAGACTTCACTTGTTTCATTACTGGATGAATCAGTGTTTTTGAACAAATCTCTTGAATGAATGATTCAATGACTCACTCATAAAAACTTCACTTGTTTCATTACTGGATGAATCAAAGTTTTTGAATGAATCGCTTGAATGAATGATTCAATGACTCACTCATAAAGACATTACTTGTTTCATTACTGGATGAATCAACATTTTTGAACAAATCTCTTGAATGAATGATTCAATGACTCACTCATAAAGACTTCAGTGTTTCATTACTGGATGAATCAACGTTTTTGAACAAATCTCTTGAATGAATGATTCAATGACTCACTCATAAAGACTTCACTTGTTTCATTACTGGATGAATCAACGTTTTTGAACAAATCTCTTGAATGAATGATTCAATGACTCACTCATAAAGACTTCAGTGTTTCATTACTGGATGAATCAACGTTTTTGAACAAATCTCTTGAATGAATGAGTCAATGACTCACTCATAAAGACTTCACTTGTTTCATTACTGGATGAATCAGCGTTTTTGAACAAATCTCTTGACTGATTCAATGACAAATACATTTTGTCTGTCGCCACGTACTGGTGTAACAAAGTAATCGATACTTTCTTTTTTTTTGAAGCACCAAGTTGCTTTCTAAAGGTGATTTACTCTATTTTGATCGCTTCTGTAGACGTCAGTGTTTATATCCGAACTATAAACTTTCATCTGTGTACTTCTGTGAACATTCGAATTATTGTAAGACAGAAATATTGATACTGTGTGGTTGAAAAGACTGTTTTTAAACTGTTTCATATCTATACATGACAACAGCTCTCTCTGGATCAGCGGCAGCGCAAAGGTTTAATAAACACAGATGAATCGCTGTCATTTAAGAATGAGATTGTGTGGGTGTTTGAATCGAGATCGTCATCTTTTAACGATTCGTTCAGCTCTAGTGTAAGTTTATTTAATATTGTCAATAAGAATTATTTTATCAGTAGAACAATTTGACATGTTCGTATTGACACAGACTCCAAAACTTGATGATCAGAGCATCTTTTGCTTCAATGGAAATGAATTTTCTCATCTAATGATCACATTAATATTAGAGCTCTCACTTGGGCTCATTTACATTTTCTCCTGAGAAATTTTAGGTGAAACATTTGAGGTGATATTTAAATGAATCATGAATAAGCAACATAAACACAAGTGTCAGTATTTAGAACAGCAGAAAACCACAGTGAGAAACAGTAGCAAACACCAATCACACAAACACATCTATCTCTGATGTGTCAAATTGAGAGCATGCATTCACTGCAGAGCATTGTTTCATTATCGCTTTGCGCATCGTAAATGGCAATATGTATTTCAAATGCCAGTGCGTGATGGGCAGTCGGTCGTGTTCATCAGCTGTCACAATCATGCCGCTTTCATAAAGCCTCATATATATTGAGCAGAACATCTAAACTGATCAACATGAAAAGATTGAGGGCTGAATCCACGTCCATAGAGAACGAACAAAAACCAAATGGGAAAGCAAGCATGTGGACGTGACCGTTTGAGCGAGCACATCTGCTTCGGACATTTTCAAACATTTCTCTTTAAATTAAACAAGTGGAGATTGTCCAGGTCCTGAACGTACATCATCACACACCATACGATCGGTTTCAAAAGCTTTGCGAGAAAAGAAACGGTTATTGATGGTGCCATTAACAGCCTCATATTTCATAAAACCTCTAAACAACATTACAAGCAAAAGTTTTACTTTTTTTTTTTGTAAGAAAATGTGAGTCACAGTCTCTCTGATATGCTTAACCAGATATGTTTTGATAAAATGATGAGAAATTATCCAGAATTTAAAAATACAATATCAGAAAAATGTACTTTTGCACAAACACAAACCTTATTTATCTAGAACTACTAAGACAATGATGCATCGCACTTTAAAATAGCACCAGGTGCATGAGTTTAAACTCTCAAACTTCACATTTCCCACCGATTCTTCTCAACAAAAAAAGTGCATAAAACCTCATTTATGAGTAAAAAGAGTCATCCTCTTTTCGTGAGTGTATGTTTCAAGTTTTGGGCCATGAAAACGATGTGGATTTGATAGTTAGACCAATTTTTTTCTATCATATTTTCCTCCTTTTCAATGCATGAGAGTATACGAACACATCAATCAAAGCATCTGCCAAAAACAGATTTTGACGAAATATTTAATTATACGCAATGAAGGACGAGAAAGGCGTTTAATAAAAGCCTGCGAGGTTGATGAATACTGTATTCACGGCTTAATCAACGCTCTTGTTTTGGGCCAAGGAGCTCCGAGAGCGAGGTATGGGAAAGGAGAGAGAGTGTTTAGCATGAAAATGCAATTTGCGTTTTTCAAAAGAGAAACAATGAATGTAAAATTAGTGGTTTGAAATCGCAGCGTTTTATTATGCAGATGAACGTATGCAATGAAACCACAGATCCTGCTGATTTCTGCTCGTTTGAATCTGTCAAATCGCTTTCGCAAATTTGCTATCGATTTATGGATCGCACATGCGTAATGCAATCCAATAGATTAAAACAACGGTTAGTGACCGCAGGAACCTGACAGAGACGAATATCACTGGCTCGATTATAAGGCTTGAACTAATGATGCTGTTTTGGGGAATGTATACACGAGCGTGCCAGCAGTATGAAGAATGAGCGTTTAAAGGATCAGTTCACACACAAATGAAGAATCTGTCATCTTTTATTTCCAAACCTGTTTGACTGAAAAGGAGAATTTTTGCAGAAGGTTATTTTCTATGCAAGATCAATGATTGATGACTATAGGTGTGTGTACTTGTGCACTATTCTATGCCATTTAGTAGCATAAATAGTGTGAGTGTTCTGTTTACACTGAAAATTCCAAAAAGAATGTTGATGCACTTGTGTGGAATGTTGGACGCTTGATACACTCAACTGTTACAGCTCTCCTTATATGGCAGAGGGGGAGGGGCTAACCGACTGGTGTCGAATGACAAAACACGGATGAGTGGGACACAACTTTTGTTATTTTAGGATTAATTATATGCAATTATAATATTCATTAACATTTTGAATTTTGAGCTTTTATTATTATATTTTCAGATTTAATTTTAATTTAAGTTTTATTAATTTTATTGTGTGCTTTTGTCATTATTATGTATTATATTTAGCTTTAATCTATATATTTTCCAGTCTGTTTCAGTTTGTTTTTAGAACTTTAGAATTTTAGAACTTTTAAAAAATATTTTATATTAGTTCATGTAGTTTGTCATTTAATATTTATTTTATTTTATTTCAATTAACAAAATGATTTTTAATAGAGTTTTACTTTAATTTTAATTTAGAGGTTTTGTTTTAGTTGACAATAACAACACAGGTCTCAAAAAACACCATAAAAGCAGTCTACTTCCACTATATTTTTTATAAATCTTCCAAAGTCGTATGATAAACTGGCATGAAAGTAAAAATGACAGAATATTCCCTTTTTTGCTGAACTATCCCTTTAAAACACACATACACAGGCACTCTTGCACTGACAGCTTTTCCCATGAAATGTTGTGCTGAAATCTTTAGTCTAATGTTTACTCCCCACAACATTAGCGCTGACCCATAGATATCAAAGACGTGAACTCGTCCGGTTACCTTGGAAACCAGGCTGGCTCGGTACGCTGCCAGGGCCTTCAGGTACTCCTTCTTTGCTGCTTCTGTTTTCCGTTTATATGCCTGCGAGGAGACGAAACACAACTGTGAATAAACACGCAAACAGACATGAGCGTAATGCTAGAATATGACCACTTAACCTTGGCTTTGCACCTGGTCAGTGTCACGTCAACAACTTTCAACCTCATGCTTCTACGCAAAACACTTCCAGGCATAAAATCTAATCTAGGTCTTTATGGTCACATTGGGGAAGAAAGTTATTGCATGTTGCATTTTGCATGTGAATGTAGTTGTAAGTATCTGCTATACTCTATGAAGATATCATTTATTTACATTACAAGCATCAGAATTTCATCTTTGTCCATAAAAATATCAGCATATGTGACACACACACACACACACAGATTTATAAGTGTACATCCCAGGACAAAAGAAAAAGATGGGGGTTGTTCAGGGAGAAAGACTGAATTCAAGCCTGAATTTAACGCAGAAGGCGGCCTATGCAAACAAAGTGAATGAAATGCGATGTAGGCTAATGTAATTGCTTGTCAATCATTTCACATCCCAGAATTACGGTTTCCATTTCTTCTTGGCAACGAGTGCGGCCAATTCCCTTCTGAAACTGGGGCGGACATCAGAATGATGAGGGAAAACACGCTTTAAATCTGTGACAAAATACGTCACGGTGCATCCAGGCACATCCAGACGACAACGTTAAATTGCAAATGGAGAAATTGGGGGAAAAAAGCAATGTGACTTAACAAGATGAATACGGCTGCAGTCCCTTAGGAAGATAAAAACACCAATGAGATCTCTTTAATATCTCAAATCTGTCTCCTGGACGGCCAGGAGATTATATGGAATGCAAACTTTTCAAAATAGACAATTCTTTTATGGAATATTGGAGTATTTATTATAAATCATTTGTATGTGCACATCATTATTGTGTTAAATTCATGTTTCTTGTCATGTTTCTCCTCTTGCAGCATCTCTTCTCTTCTCTGATGACGAGGGCGGGGCAACCTGTCACTCACATGAGATCCACCAATAGCAAACCACAACCATTCAATCAATCCCCACAGACAAAATCAAGCCCCGCCCTACATTTGTTCTTGTTCCTGAAGCGTTTCACGCAGATATACGGCACAATAGGGAAGAAAAGACTAACTTCTGGAGGGTCAAGTAGTTGTCCACACTGTAAAAAAGGAAACAGTGAGAGAAGTGCATTCATATATGTGACCCTGGAGCACAAAACCAGTTATAAGTCACATGGGTATATTTGTAGCAATAGCCAACAATACATTGTATGGGTCAAAATTATCGATTTTTCTTTTATGCCAAAAATCATTAGGATGTAAAGATCATGTTCCATGAAGATGTTTTGTAAATTTCCAACTGTACATATATCAAAAATGTATTTTTGTGAGTGGATATGCATTGCTAAGGACTTCATTTGGACAACTTTAAAGGTGATTTTCTCAATATTTTTATTTTTTTGCACCCTCAGATTCCAGATTTTCAAATAGTTTCTCAGCAACAACAATCCATACATCAATGGAAAGCTTATATATTTAGCTTTCAGATGATGTATAAATGTAAAAATGATCCTTATGACTGGTTTTGTGGTCCTGGGTCACATATGAACATTCTCTCAACAACTGTCCTCCTAAGTAACACTATTTCGTTTTGTCAATTTGAATTTGTTCGCACACTAAATGTAAAATGCCTCATTCCACCAATAAACTTCAAGCAAATACAGATTTCTTCTTAAGCATGTTTTTAGTTAGTAATACAATCTATCTATCTATAGTTATATACAGTATTGTTTTATAAGGTTAAGGCTCGTTCACACCAAAAACGATAACTATAACTATATTTGGATGATATCGCTCTGTCTCGTATTATAAGCACGAGCTGCAGTTTTGTCGTCTGTCGCTTTAAAGGCTCGAACTCTTTAAAGCAGGATGGATTCTGATTGGCTTTCAATGTTTTTGAGTTGACATGTATTTGCAAAGTTACTTAAAGTCAGTAGAATTTCTGTTGGGGGAGAATCAAAATAAAGCATTACTGAATATAATTTACAAATTTATAATTTGTAACTGCAAAGTTTCAATGCTCTTTTACAGAAATCGCTGTTTAAGGACTACAACTAATGGCTGGTAGGGACTACAACAAGCTTCTTCCTGGGTTGGTGACATCACTAACCCTAAAATTTACTTAAACCCTGACAATCCTCATTTTGGCTGCGTGAGATTCTCCAGCTTTGTTGTTGTTGAGCTGTTAAAGCTCCGCCCTCTTCTGGAAAGTGGCTCATTTGCATTTAAAGGGACACACACAAAAACGGTGTGTTTTTGCTCACACCCAAATAGGGGCAAATTTGACAAGCTATAATAAATGATCTGTGGGGGATTTTGAGCTGAAACTTATATTACATCTTGTGAAATATAATAGGTCCCCTTTAAAATACAAGAAACTGGAATAAAAGTTCCATAAACTGGAAAACCAAATAGTTGATTTGTGAGTGTGAATTTAGAGACACCACTTAAGGTTTTAATTATTCAATTCAAATCAAGTTTATTAGTGCTTTATATAAAGCAGCTTTATAGGAAATGCTTGTTTCATACAATATAAATAATGATAACCCTAACTGATGATGTGTCAGCATGCTTGAACCTTCACTGTGGAGTTGATTTTAACCAACAGAACAAAAATAACAGATCCAAAACTACGAATTACTCTCAAATACGCAAGTTTGTGACCTTGCGTGTTGCTAGTTAAATATTGAACGGGGTGGTGTCGTTTCTTGTAGTAATGAACTCCCAAGGAGCTCCCAGCAGCTTTGGTTTCAAATTAATTTAACCTCCACTAATGAGTGGCCCTAACGACAGCAGCTCTTAAATAAATTACCATGCCTAAGGATTTCTAATTATTCCAAAGTGAGCGGATTCATTAGCAATTGAAGCCGTCAGAGAGGGAGCAGGTCGCTATGAATTAGAAGTAACGGGAGCGTCGGTGCCATGGAGCATGTGTTGGCGTCTTAATCGTGACATGGCGGTCGCCCCCCGCAGAATTAGCTGTAATTGTACCTTAATGAAATGTTCTTGTTTGATAACCGGTTAATTACGGAAGACAATAACTTGCGAGACCCGCTGACACGGGGAATGGGCTTAAACCCGGAGGGGAGAGAGATATATCGCGCTGACGGGCTGGATTTTAGCATAAGAGGGAGACAGAAGATGTCAAAACTCTTCATTTGTGTCTGTCTCACAGTGAATCTGAGGAACAGCACAATGTGATCTTCAGCTGAGATGCTGTTGATAGTGACAGGATGAGAAACAACACAAGTTGAGTTTGATACGTTATTATCTAGTGCTGGACGATCCCACGGACCTTCCAGAAGAGCAACGCCTGATAATTAATGAGGCCGGCGCTCCGGTGACATTCCCACAAAAGAACAAGATCATTACACACAAGAGACATGCCTGAATCTCATGAAAACATGTTCAGGTCACATGACACCCCCAAATTTTAATTATTGTGATGCATTTGACTAGATTTGTGTTTTACTTTCTTAAGTAAATGTTGCGAAGTAAGAGTTTGTTTGAAATTCTGTAAAAAACAAAAAAAAAGAAACTGTAATTCTTTTTAATTCCAAATTAAAAAAATACGGGAATTCAATTAACTTTATTTAAATCAGCATAAATAAAAAGCAATGAAACAATAATATTAAAATAATATTTCAAAGCAAAAGTGTTCATCTTTATTTAGAATATTTTTTTTTTATGAAATATGAAGTATGTCTGGAATATATGTTCTTTAAATGTATGCATAAAATAAAATAAAAGAAGTAAAAAAAATAAAATAAAATAAAATAAAATATTTGGGGTGCTAAATTTTCATGATAATAATATTTCAATACAAAAAATGGTAATGGTTAACCATTATTTAAAATATTGTTGTTGTTGTTTTTAAATTAAAAATGAAGTACGTTAGTAAAAAAATGGTAAAAAAATAATTAAAATATCTAAAAAAATTATTAAAGTGTAATAAAATATATTTGGGGTGCTAAATTTTCATGATAATAATGTTACACTGCAAAAAGTTGTAATGGTTAATCTTTATTTAAAATATGAATTTTTAAAAATGAAATATGATGTATGTCGAGAATATATCTGGAAATGTTCTTTGGAAAAAGTAAAAAATAAAAATATCTAAAAAAATAAATAAATAAATAAATAAAATATTTGGGGTGCTAAATTTTCATGATAATAACATTTCAATACAAAAAATGGTAATGGTTAACCATTATTTAAAATACTGTTGTTGTTGTTGTTGTTGTTGTTTTTTTAATTAAATATGAAGTACGTTAGTAAAAAAAACCATAAAAAAATTAAAATATCTAAGAAAATAAATAAAGTGAAATAAAATATATTTAGGGTGCTAAATTTTCATGATAATAATATTTCAGTACAAAAAATGGTAATGGTTAACCATTATTTAAAATATATATATATATATATATATATATATATATATATATATATATATATATATATATATATATATATATATATTTTTTTTTTTTTTTTTATTAAATATGAAGTACGTTAGTAAAAAAAAACGTTAAAAAAATTAAAATATCTAAGAAAATAAATAAAGTGAAATAAAATATATTTAGGGTGCTAAATTTTCATGATAATAATATTTCAATACAAAAAATGGTAATGGTTAACCATTATTTAAAATATATATATATATATATATATATATATATATATATATATATATATATATATATATATATATATATATATTTTTTTTTTTTTTTTTTTTTATTAAATATGAAGTACGTTAGTAAAAAAAAACGTTAAAAAAATTAAAATATCTAAGAAAATAAATAAAGTGAAATAAAATATATTTAGGGTGCTAAATTTTCATGATAATAATATTTCAATACAAAAAATGGTAATGGTTAACCATTATTTAAAATATGAATTTTTAAAAATGAAATATGATGTATGTCGAGAAGAGAATATATCTGGAAATGTTCTTTGGAAAAAGTAAAAAATAAAAATATCTAAAAAAAATAAAATAAAATAAAATAATAATAAATACAAAACATAAACTAAAGAAAGCCACTGGAACGTGTTTGTATATGTTTAGAAGTGCAGAGCCGGTCTGTAAAGAACTGGGTGTGACTGGAGCTCTGAAGCTTCTCTAAGCAGTAAATAAATGTTAGGGAATGAGGGCTTATTGCCTGCGGTTGAGAGGGCGGCTGGAATTATGCCTGTTCAGCCGCCGCGGTTCTACATCATTTAACATATTCATCATTCACATGACTGACAGGTCAGGGCTATCACTAAAAGAAATGACAGTCATCTATTGGAGCAGAGGCCTATCAATCATCCATTAATGGCCCTATCAGAGCAGCTCCTCTGCAGACATGACTCCTCCCACTCCGCTCTCTTCACAGAATACTGCGCTTTGAGGATGGGAAACATAATGTTGCACCAGCCTCCCTGGATTATGAGCACTGAAGCTCATTATATACACCCTTAGAGCAAAATATAAAGACTGTTATGTAAGTAACTGGATGCTCACCCAGAAATTGCTAGTAAATTTCACTAATAATTACAATAAAACAGCATGTAATATTAAAAAGATAAAATAAAATAATATGTTGCGCTAACTTCCTTTGATTATGAGTAATAAAGCTCATTGAATATGCCTTTGGAGTAAAATATAAAGACCTTTAAATACACTGAAAAAAAAAATTACACTCAGAAACTTCTAGTACATTTTGCAAATAACGACAATAAAAGGGCAAGTAACATATTGGATGGATGGTGAATGGGTGGATGGATGGATGGATTGTGAATGGGTGGATGGATGGATGGATGGATGGATGGATGGATGGATGGTTGGGTGGTGGATGGTTGAATGAACAGTTGGACGGATGGCTGGATGGATGAATGAATCGATGATGGGTAGATGGATACATGGATGGATGAATGGATGGGTAGAAGGATGGATTATATGGATGGATGGATGGTGAATGGGTGGATGGATGGATGGATGGATGTATGGTTGGGTGGTGGATGGGTGAATGAACAGTTGGACGGATGGCTGGATGGATGAATGAATCGATGATGGGTAGATAGATACATGGATGGGTGGATGGATGGGTAGATGAATGGATGGATGGATGGATGGATGATGGATGGATGGGTAGATAGATAGATGGATGAATGGATGGATGGACGGATGGATGGTGGATGGGTGGATGGATGGATGGTGGATGGGTGGATGGATGGATAGATAGATAGATAGATAGATAGATAGATAGATAGATAGATAGATAGATAGATAGATAGATGGATGGATGGATGGATGGATGGATGAGTGGATGGATGAGTGGATGGATGGGTAGATAGATGGATGAATGGATGGATGGATGGATGGATGGATGGATAAATGGATGGGTGGAAGGATAGATGTATGGATGGATGGATGTGTGGATGGATAAATGGATGGGTTGATGGATGTATGGATGGATGGATGGATAGGTGGATGGATGGATGGATGGATGTATGGATGGATAAATGGATGGGTTGATGGATGTATGGATGGATGGATGGATAGGTGGATGGATAGGTGGATGGATGTGTGGATGGATAGGTGGATGGGTGGAAGGATAGATGTGTGGATGGATGGATGATGGATGGATGTATGGATGGATGGATGGATGGATAAATGGATGGGTGGAAGGATAGATGTATGGATGGATGGATGTGTGGATGGATAAATGGATGGGTAGATGGATGTATGGATGGATGGATGGATAGGTGGATGGATGGATGGATGGATGGATGGATGGATGGATGTATGGATGGATAGGTGGATGGATGGATGGATGTGTGGATGGATGGATGGATGGATGGATGGATGGATGGATGGATGGATAGGTGGATGGATAAATGGATGGGTAGATGGATGTATGGCTGGATGGATGGATGGGTGGAAGGATAGATGTGTGGATGGATGGATGGATGGATGGATGGATGGATGGATGGATAAATGGATGGGTGGAAGGATAGATGTATGGATGGATGGATGTGTGGATGGATAAATGGATGGGTAGATGGATGTATGTATGGATGGATGTATGGATGGATGGATGGATGGATGGATAGATGTATGGATGGATGGATGTGTGGATGGATAAATGGATGGGTAGATGGATGTATGGATGGATGGATGGATAGGTGGATGGATGGATGGATGGATGGATGGATGGATGGATGGATGGATGGATGGATGGATAGGTGGATGGATGGATGGATGTGTGGATGGATGAATGGATGGGTGTATGTATGGATGGATGGATGGGTAGATGGATGTAAAGATGGATAAATGGATGGATGGATGTGTGGGTAGATGAATGGATGGATGGATAGATTTTTTTCGTTTAATTCAAGTAACACATTCATTTAAACAAAATTCTGATGTAGAAAGACTGAAATAATCTCTTCTTGTAAAACATACCTGAATAATGTTTGTTCACGTACGTAACATTTTTTCATGAAATCATGTTCTATTGACTGATTTCAAAACACATCTTACTCATTCATAGTCATCAAACACTGCATCAGAGTTCTGGAACAGCCTGATGTATAAACATGCTGTCTAGGTAGGCAGCTCACTAGGAATTGAAACAGAGCCAAAGAGTAAAACTTCATCCAGTTCGGCCAAACGTTAGTAGCAGGTGATGATCTCACCGAAAGATGACATAACCAGCGCTAATCAGTGAATTAAACACACCTCCGGGACACGCGTCCTCATGACCTCATCAGCTCCAGCGATACGGAACAGATGTGTTCCGATCCTCCAGAGTTGAGTCACGAAGGAACAATCCCTTTCCCAACGAGAAAAAAAAGTCACCTTGTTATCCCAGATAAATAAAAACAACAAACAGACGCCACCGCCCGCCCAAGGACAAGCCTTATTATGCTAGGAATTTGTGAAGAAAAACCAAATGAAGCCTAGATGTTTCCCGTCTGAGTTTTCCAGCCAACGAAGGGTTAAAATGCACAAACAATAACATTTCGGAGAGCAGATGTCCTTGAGGGGGAATTGAAGGGCGCTGGGTGATGGCTAATCTCGTATTCTCAGCATGATCGAATCACCAGGCAACAGATATAAATAAAAAGAGCCCAGGAAATGAGGAATTCACATTCAAGGGTGTCAGCAGCAAAATGAAGATTCATGGTGAAGAGGGGAGAGTGAAGGAGGCAAAAATTAACTGCAAATAAAAGGACACAGCAGCTCTCAGAAAAAGAAAAAAGGAGAGCGAGCGAGAGAAATATCAGTCGGTGGAGGGGTGAACGCGCTGCACTCTGTCACTGAGGCAGGTGGCTCTTATTTGACATGCAATAGCAGCCGTGTGTTATGGAGGATATGCTAAAAATACAGCGGCCATCTCAAACACACACACATCTCATGCAGCTCATTACTGACACACACTCACACGTGTTCAGTACACACTCAAACACACTGATTATACGACAAATAAACACTTAGAAATCATCTGTATATCTGTATACAAAACCGTTTGAAAAATGAATCCTTTTTTTCAGCAAGGATGCATTAATTGATCACGGTTTCTACATTGTTTTCAACATTGATAATAATCAGAAATGTTTCTTGAGCAGCAAATCATCATATTAGAATGATTTCTGAAGGATCATGTGACACTGAAGACTGGAGTAATGATGCTGAAAATTCAGCTTTGATCACAGGAATAAATTACATTTTACTATATATTCACATAGAAAACAGCTGTTTTGAATCATAATAATTTTTCACATTTTTTAATGTATTTTTGATCGAATAAATGCAGCCTTGATGAGCAGAAGAGACTCTTTCAACAACATTAAGAAATCTTTTCATTCACAAACTTTTGAATTGTATTTTATCCATCCATCATCTATCATC
>NC_063051.1:1935000-2052500 GCF_018812025.1 Megalobrama amblycephala
AGTTACATTATAATATAATTACATTTAATATATATCAAAATTATATCATTATTAAATTATAATATTCAAAGTTATATATATAATTAACTACAAGTTATTATATATATATATATATATATATATAGCTTTAATAATATATATATATATATATATATATATATATATATATATAATTACATAATATATATTATATAAATATATATATTAATAATAATAATATATTAATATGTTAATATATTATATATAATTATTAAATCATGTTATTCAATGATACAAATATATATGAAAATACACTGTATGACTTTGAAAAAAATAAAATAAATAAATATTATATATATATATATATCAGGGGTGGGGAACGTTGATCCCGGAGGGCCATTGTCCTGCAGAGTTTCGCTCCAGCCCTGAAAAAACACTCACCTGCCTGTAACTTTAGTAATCCTGAAGATTTTGATCAACTTCAGGTGTGTTTAATTAGGGTTGGAGCTAAACTCTGCAGGACAATGGCCCTCCAGGATCAACGTTCCCCACCCCTGATATATATATATATATATATATATATATATAATAAGTTGATGTTAATAGGGTCATATCTTAATTTTAGTTCAATAAATTGTTCTGCAAACTTACAACAGGAAATACATCAACACAGAAAATAAAGTATTTCATGTCCAAAATTATGTTTTTAATATGAATTAATCAAATTTCATACTAAAAAAAATCATATGTGATTTGACTGGAGCATATGTGCGTCCCAAAGCTGTCGAAAATGCAGATTGAGTTTTTTATTTGAATCAAGTCCAAACATGCTGTCAGTCCAAATTGTTTTTTTGGCTAGTGAATATGTTGAGTATGTAGTACAGTACACAACCTCCTCATACTTCACATGTGTTCTCGTGTTACTGTGGCAATAACAAACCTCAGAAGAAGATTTTCATGAAGTTTATGTCAATGCTAGTGGCCAATGCAAATGTGTTTTCTGTGTTTTAGTTTGTGTTTGATGTGAAAACGAGTTTGCGTGCATTACAGTAACACGATGAAGAGGTTTTATACACTAGTGTGGTGTTTTTGCATACTTGTCTCCACATTAAAACATGCCTCATATGTGTATTGTCCACATACAAGTCGCCTAAATGAGCACAGCTGCATATTTCCAAACTAAAGACTCCTGGATTCAATTAATGTGTGCAACAACACATGCATATATATATATATATATATATATATATATATATATATATATATATATATAGCATATGTTAATTACACACAGACACACACGCCAGGTAAAAACAGCACATGCATTCTGGGAATAGACTGGAATCCAGCCACTAAATGCTTCAGATTTATATACATTTAATTTAATTAAGCGTAAACAAACACACACATGCACGGCACATTCCAGAGGAAAATTAAACACAGGATGGATGTGTTTGTGTCAGTGTCACAGAGTTTAAATACATTAGCGTGCATTTGTATGCATCAAAGAGCAGAGAAGGAAATACCGATGGGAATGAAATGTGCTAATTGTTGTCTTTGTCCAGACGGCATTATTATTAAAATCCACCAGGATTGAACCAACAATACCGGCTGACTGAAACACTTCTTCCTTATTTTGACTGGCAACAGAGCTGCTTTAAATCTACTCGGACCAGGTATAATTGCACCGGACTTTGTGCTGCATTAGGCCGGACTCTTCCATAAGCCCGCTGAAGAACAATGTAATTTAAACATCATGTAAGTTAATTCACTCTTTGTATTCTCCAATCCAATTAAGCATGCAGCGTTGCGATAATGAGGGATTTCGAGCTGCCTGCGCATTACATGCAACATTCAAATTAAATTCAAACTGACACTTCCAATAAAAGGAGAGGATGACGGACAAGCAGGAGTAATTGGTTTTCTGGGACAATGAAAATGAAAAGAAGGATAGAGAGAGGCAGAGAGAGAGAGAGAGAAAAAAAAAACAGAGTAATGTTTTTGCCAGCAAATCACAGTGAACAAAAGACGTCAAGATGCGAAGTTAAAATGCAGAGATTTGTAAACACTATTGAGACACACGGAAAAACGTTCACACCGAAGTTACTTTTAAATAAAGAGGGGAAATTATTCTCAAAGCTCTCGTCTGCTGTTTACGCTCCTTTACAGCGCACAACAGACGGCTTCCGGAAGTAAAAATCCCATTAATTATTTTCGATAATGTATAAACCTTTCAGACCTGTCATGAGCTCTGAGCTCATTCACTGATGATATATGATTCTGTAGCCCAAAAAATAATGTGTTTTTATTTATTTATTGTTGGCTGTGCAACAGTTTGTGGGTGAGCAAGATTTATTTAAATGTTTTTGAAAGATGTCTCCTCTGCTCACCAAGGGTGCATTTATTTAATAAAAATACAGTAAATACAGTAAAATAGTTAAATATTTTTAGAATTTAAATCAGCTGTTTTCTATGTGAATATATTTTAAAATGTAATTTATTCCTGTGATCAAAGCTGAATTTTCAGCATCATTACTCCAGTCTTCAGTGTCACATGATCCTTCAGAAATCATTCTAATATGATGATTTCTGATTATTATCAATGTTGGAAAGAGTCATGCTGCCTAATATTTTTTGTGGAAAGTGCAATATTTTGTATTTTTCAGGATTCTTTGATGAGTAGAAAGCATTTATTTCTTTTGTAACATTTTGCTTACTGTCATTTTTGTGCAGAATAAAAGTATTATTTTCTGACCCCAAACTTTTAAAAGGCAGGGGAAATCTTACAATCACTGACTACAAATCGAAGTCATCACTAACGCTTTACAATAAGTCAATGCATTCGCTAAAATGAACTAACAATCACTTTTACAGCATGCATTAATCTCAGTTAATGTCTGCATATATTTTTAACATTTCAAGGTGTATAAATTAATATTGCTCATTTTGAGCAAACATGAATTAACAAAGAAGAGCATGCGTTGTTAGTTTATGATACCTAATGCATTAACACATGTTATTGTAAAGTCTTTCTAAGGAGAAAATGCATGAGTTGGCGCTGCATTCTACTGTTAAACAACGTGCAATTTCATGCTGATCGCTCTGTACAACGCCAGCGCTTTGGAGGAAACCGTTCATGTACCTTTGAGTGGTACTTTGCTTCCTCTTCCTGGGCGGAGCTTGAGGGGGAGGGCGTGGCTGACTGACTTCCTGACGATGATGGGGAACCGTGTGTAAAGGAGCCTTGGCCAATCTGAGAGCTGAGCTGGGACAGGGCGCTCATGGGGTGGGGCAGTATCCGGGCAGATCTGTTTAGCATGGGGCTGTGGTGGGCGCGGGGGTAATAACTGCCCGCTTGCCCCGCAAACGCCGGCATCTAGGGTGAGAGAAGAAGACCAGACTTTACTACGAGTAATTTTGAAAAGAAATAACCAATTGAGGCCGGTTCTTCTACAGAGACACTTTAAAAAGATAATCGCTTCTTCCCTCACCCTTTGAAGTGGCCGTCTGATTATCGGTGGCTAGTTAAGATTAAGGTAAGTTAAGTCTATGACGACTTCAGCACTACAAAACTCAATGCATTAACCATGGAGGCCGTAAATATACGTTCACACACAAGCGTGTACTATACGAGGCTGTGCAAAATTGCAATGCAACTGAACCCTGGGGTTTTGAAAGTGTCCTTTATAGTTTCAGCCTGACTTGTATCATAAACAGATTAGAGAGTGATCTAGATAGATAAGCGTCATTTACAGTAAGTCATCAACCGCACTTCTCTCAGCATGAATTTCAAAGCTACTTCAGAAAGCCACAACGCCATTGGTGCTCAACCCGGAAGAATCCCAAAGCAACCACAATAATGACTTGACACTTAAAAACAACAGTGAGAATTCACCACATAAGACGTTCATCATATATGCATAAACATTTAAGTAAATAACCATACGCACAGTAATGCATATACAGGAAGAGTGAATTGTGGCCGAAATGCAATCAATATTTTAGTGCATTTCGCTCCTGGTTAAACTTGATTGCGTTTGTTTAGTTAATAAGACTGAAAATACCATGCACTCTTTATTTTACATGCGCTGATACATTTATACCATATAAAAAAGATACGCAAGATGAAGCCTGGCATTGCTAAATTAAGTTAGTTAAACTCAAATCACTGAATCCTCTCAAACTGAGCATCCGTATTTTAATATTTCACCATATTTCATTTCCATCGCTGCTCTTCAAAAGGCATCTCATCAGGAGATGTGAGCGGATGTCGACGGCAGGACTGCGAACGGATGTATTCATTTACACATAAATAGGAATACTTAGCCAGTCACAAATCAAAAAGAAAGAGAAATAGAGAAAGTTGATGAACTAGCACTTATTAGCTCCATGCAACATTCACGAGTTGAGCTGAATTAAACATTACATATCAACTGTGCGCTTTTAAAATGATTCATGAAGGTCTGGGCAGAGTAAACATTACCGTAACGGCTGTGATCTTAGCGAGAGCTTGTAATAGTGCTAATTAACCTCTCAAGACTTGCTAATAGATGAAATTTAAAATGAAAGAGCAAGAAAAATGCATCAAGTCCACAATCGCAGGGGTTGTTGAATTAGCCTGGAAACTACAGGACATCCTACTATGTGTCGGTACAAAAGCAGACCTGAAACAAAGGCTTTCCTCATTTAGACGTTTCAGATCTCGAATACTCAACAGCCCCTCCAAAAGCAGCCCAAACACAACCTCCAACCTCAAATCAAATTTCAGCAACACCATTAGTTCAATTTTCAAATGCAGCGAAATAGCTTTAATGTTGGAGAGAGAGGGAGAGAGAATCCATTAATTTTCCATTTTCCGTGGAGTTGCTCTTTAAGGGCTTTCACAAACCAAGAAGCATTGAAAAACCAATTAATCAAACATGAATGGCCTATCATAGCGACGGCAACCCCATTTCCATAGCAACTGCTGCCGGCCAAGAGCATCACCCTGTTCTTTAATCTGGGCGCAGAACACACAAAAGACAAGAGAGAGAGAGAGAGAGAGAGAGCCAACGGGCTCACCGAGTGAATTTTCATATTACGGCCGAATTCTGTGATTGGAACCTTTGTTGGGACAAAAGGTACCGGGACGACTCCGCAGTCAGCCGCGAAAACCACCAATCTATCATAGTCTATTCTCTCTCTCGCTCGCTGAATAATTTATGGTATTTGTTTCCAAAGCATCATTGCAGCGCCCTCGTCCCGTTTGAAATTCTGAATATCATTTCAATAGTGTTGACTCGAATTACTGGGCCATTTCTTGCTGAAAAAAAGCAGTGCAAAAAAAATTAAATGAGAATACAGTGAATGAATGCACACAAAAACCTCTGATTTACTGTGTTTTATCTCTCTTTCTTTACTATTTAGGGACCTGCCAAATACACAACCAGATCAACTTCTCAGGAAAGCTCAACAAAATTTGCATAGATTAGAGCTGCGTGATTCTGGATGAATTGAGAATCATGATTTTTTTTGCTTCAATTCTTCCACAAACTAAACAAATTAACATGCAATTTACTAGAGGTTCTGACAAAATGTTACTTGCTGCAGTCTATTATTTAAAATGTTTAAATACTCTGAATGAATTCCTATTTAAAAAAAAAAAAAAGGATTGAGTGAATTATTCAATGACTCACTCATTAAAGACTTCACTTGTTTCATTACTGGATGAATCAGCGTTTTTTTTAAACAAATCTATTGAATGAATGATTCAATGACTACTTTGTTTAACAGTCACTTGTCGCCACCTACTGGTGTAACAATGTAATTGATGCAATCGTTATTTGAAGTTACTTTCAAAAGGTGATTTGCTCTATTTTGCTCATCAGTGTTTATATCCGAACTATAAACTTTTATCCCAGTACTTCTGTGATAATTTGAATATTTGTAACACAGAAATAATGATACTGTGTGGTTGAAAAGAGTATTTGTGAAGCTGTTTCATACCTATACATAATAACAGCTCTCTCTGGCTCAAAATACAGATCTGAATGTTCGCTTTGAGTTTGTCAAAGGTTTAATAAATGGGCGAATCGTTGTCGTTTTGGAATGAGATCATGTGAGCGTTTGAGTCGAGATCGCGCTATTTTAATGATTAATTGAACAGCTCTAACATAGATGTCTTTAGAGTTTCGTTTCTAGAGTATTAGCTTAAAAATAACATCAAAATAAAGCATTTTTAGTTACGTTTACTGGTAACACTTTACAATAAGGTTCTGTTTCCTGTTCAGGATGGATTCTGATTGGCTGTCAATGTTTTTATCGCTCATCAGCTGGAAAAATACGTTCTGAAAGTGATTCCAACGATATTGTTTCTTTGTGATGTTATCGTTATCGTTATAGTTATAGTTTTATCGTTATCATCCTTGGTGTGAACGGGCCTTGAGGCATTTATTAATCTTAGTTAATGTTAATTTCAACTAATACATCAACTAGGACCTGAGCTAACATGAACTATCAATAGACAGTTGTATTTTTATTAATTGTTAGTCAATGCATTACATTACATTTAGAAACGCCGGATGGCGACCAGTGCTGTACTAGCAAGATCAACAGAAGAATAACAGCATTATTATAACAACAAATACACATTGATCAAATACAGACCTAAAGAAAGATATGTTAAAAAACATGCATGGAAGGAGATGTTTTCATCAATATCTATTGTCCTTTGAACAGAGTCTACTGTATCGTTTCATCTCTTATTTTAACATTAGACTTTTCTTATTTTCTAAAGCCATTGCTCTCATATTTCACATTAAATAAGCAATTTCTAAGCGAACGAAATCGGCAAACGAGCGAGTGTTTTGTGAGAGCGTGCCCGGCCCTGTTATTCCAAACCACATTTGCTTTCAATTTATTTGGAGTCACGGTTATAATCAAAAGAATAAAGACGTGCACCTTCAGCAAACGACTTCTCTCTTTACTGTCAATTTAGACAAAGCAGTCGCCGTGAATCGTTAAACAAACAATATATTGTCTGCTGCCTGCTTACTGCACATTTAGATGACATATTGAATATTTGTTTTTAATGCTGTCTGTTTGCAGAGAGACAGCGTTTGAGAGAGACAGAAAGAGAGAGGTTGATCAATAAGGGAGAGTGAAAAAGAAAACCTGAGAGCGAGAGAGCTGCTCTCTCTAATAGTCATGGGTTCAGGCTATATAAAGCAGGCTGGATGGCTGTACAAACATCATGAAACAGTCTCACAAAGGTTAGTGGTTGCCATAGGTACTGTATGCTAATTACTAAATAGTATAAACCTTGATAGGGGGATGGTGTCTGGGTTACTGCTCAGACTGGGTGATATCATGTTCATAGGACTGATTTACAGTACATGCATATGAATTTCTAAATGATCAACATGATCAAACCTGTGCTGAAGAACCTGTCGCACACAATCTACTACAGTCCTTCTGTCGTCTGATTGATAGTTTAGACTTTTTTAGCAAGTAAAAGCCTTTTAGTATAATTGTACAAACGTCCTCCTTTAGCTTGTGCTTCACGTGTCTTTTTGCTGTGAAATCTGCACTGATTTTTATCAAGTAAACATAAGAATAACTTTGATATTGTTAGTAATATTTCATCTGAGGTTTACTTGATTATCCAGACATCATTTTTTAGAAATATCATGAGTATCAACGGGGAAAAAATCTAAGATAATGTCAGTAAATTATGGAGTGCCACAGGGATCTGTGTTAGGCCCTCTGTTGTTTTCAATATATATATATATATATATATATATATATATATATATATATATATATATATATATGCTGCCACTTGGTAATATTATAAGAAAACATGGAATTAGTTTCCACTGTTATGCCGATGATACTCAGTTATATATTTCAGCATGACCAGATGAATAAAATTGAGCTGTTTATTCCTCCATATTCTCATTATATCATACTATATGAGCCATAAAAGCCTGATGCATAAAATATGATACTTAACAAATATGCAATATATTTTATTTTAATTTTGGTTTAAGGTTCAATAAACGGTTCCATTTAAAAAAATGTTATAAAAAAATTATTTTATATTTCAGGTTTTACATGGTTAAGTTTGTTTTTCTTACCACTTTAGCAAATAATTTTCTTGTTCCAAATCTTGTTTACTTTACAAGCATCAGAATTTCATCTTACTTTTCGTCCATATAAATAAATCACATATTTTTACATACAATCATAACATTTTGTCTATTTAAACGGAAAAATCTAAGGTAATGTCAGTAAATTATGGAGTGCCACAGGGATCTGTGTTAGGCCCTCTGTTGTTTTCAATATATATATATATATATATATATATATATGCTGCCACTTGGTAATATTATAAGAAAACATGGAATTAGTTTCCACTGTTATGCCGATGAGTTATATATTTCAACATGACCAGATGAATCTCAAAATTATCCAAGTTATATAAAATAAATGTTATATACGCTATCAAATAAATGTGAATTGAATATTTTTGCTCAGTTTGAGCCTCTGAATAAAATTGAGCTGTTTATTCCTCCATATTCTCGTTATATCATACTATATGAGCCATAAAAGCCTGATGCATAAAATATGATACTTAACAAATATGCAATATATATATTTTTTTAATTTTGGTTTAAGGTTCAATAAACGGTTCCATTAAAAAATTGCTATTATTTTATATTTCAGGCTTTACATGGTTAAGTTTGTTTTTCTTACCACTTTAGCAAATAATTTTCTTGTTCCAAATCTTGTTTACTTTACAAGCATCAGAATTTCATCTTACTTTTCATCCATATAAATAAATCACATATTTTCACACACAATCACAATATTTTGTCTATTTAAACAGAAAAATCTAAGATAATGTCAGTAAATTATGGAGTACCACAAGGATCTGTGTTAGGCCCTCTGTTGTTTTCAATATATATATACTATATATTATATAATATATATATATATATATTATATGCTGCCACTTGGTAATATTATAAGAAAACATGGAATTAGTTTCCACTGTTACGCAGATGATACTCAGTTATATATTTCAACAAGACCAGATCGCAATCTCCAAAAATCACCAAATTATCCAATTCATATAAAAATAAATGTTATATACGCTTTTTGCTAAGTTTGAGCCTCTGAATAAAACTAAAACTAGTTCTTACATATTCTCACTATATCATACTATACGAGGCATTAAAAGCCTAGTGCATAACATATAATACAAAACAAATATGCAAATTATTAAATTTTGTCTTAAGTTTCAATAAACGGTTCCATTTCAAAAAATGACTATTATTTCATTTGTCAGGCTTTACATGGTTAAGTTTGTTTTTCTCACCACTTTAGCAAATGTAACTGGAAAACAACACTGAAAAAAATACTGACTATGCAAAAGATTGTTTTTTTTTGCAGATATTGATATGCATTTAATGTAAGTATCTGCTATACATTTATTTACATTACAAGCATCAGAATTATAAATAAATCACATTTTCACACACAATCACAACATTTTGTCTATTTAAACGGGGAAAAATCTAAGATAATGTCAGTAAATTATGGAGTGCCACAGGGATCTGTGTTAGGCCCTCTTTTGTTTTCAAAATATATGCTGCCACTTATTATAAGAAAACATGGAATTAGTTTCTACTGTTATCCCAATGATACTCAGTTATGTATTTCAACACAACCAGATGAATCTCCAAATTATCCAAGTTATATAAAATAAATGTTATATATGCTATCAAATAAAGTATTTTTTGCTCAGTTTGAGCCTCTGAATAAAATTGAGCTGTTTATTCCTCCATATTCTCACTATATCATACTATATGAGTCATTAAAAAGCCTGGTGCATAAAATATGAACAAATTAATTTTTTTTCCATTTCAAAAAATGACTATTATTTATTATTTCATACTTCAAGCTTTACATGGTTAAGTTTGTTTGTGTCACCATTTTAGCAAACCACTTAATTTTGTTCAATTTCTCTGGCAGCAAGACTCAATATCTAATGTGACTGGAAAACAACACATTACTGATTATGAAAAATATTTTTTGCAGCGGAAAGCATTTAAGACACGTTCCACACCCACCAAATCACAGAACGTTCTGTTCATTTAGCAGAGACTCTGTGTTAGGAAACTTCATTTCCTGTTCTTCTGTTGTGTCTTGAGTTCTTTGTACTCGCTGTTCATCACAGCCAAACAGACTCCAAATAACAACCGCCATCCAATTATGAGCTTCGCATTGAGCGTGTGCGATATCTGAACGCTATTGTCTGAGATTCTCTGCATCTGCGATCGGACCTCAGAAAAGGCTAAAGAGATGCTTGTAATGAATCTGAGGTCATATATGCATACTCTATGCTGCCACTGAATACAGTAGATCATCTAATGTCCAACCTGTTTCTGCATGTGTCATGTGACTTTTAATGATTGACAAGTGCAATCTGTAGAAAATGTAATACGATCCAGAAAGTTGTACAGTATTTTACATGAATTATCATGCATTATCAGCATAACCTACGTGACATAAATTACTGCTACAAGAAAGTGAATGCACCAGAATTATCATACTGTAGCTTCGTGTGACAATTGTTCAGGCCACATAATAACTCACAGTTACATTAGGCAATGTTAAAGTACGGATGTGTTCAGAATAGACACTTCTGCAGTATGCATGCGTATGGCCTACTTAATTTGCCACAATGAGCACACTGTATACTGTATCCCACAATGCAATGCGCCCAACTTGACCATCCATTTAGTGCATCAAATGAATCGTAAGTAATACCTGCTGCGATGTTTCTGACTCATAGTGGACTATATTGGATTATGCATAAATAGTAATATCCTGAACACAGCCGAAGAGAGAGAATCTAGGCCACTGGTGCTCAACTAGTGGGTCACAACCCTAAAATGGGACACACAAGTGCAAACAATACAATGCAACTAACCAAATTAGACTAAGGGAAGGAGAAACACTTGTCATATCTTAAGCTGTTAAAGGTCATGTGTCCAGTCAAACCTATAAAATAAAATCATCAAACACACTAAAATTTCATGCTTTTATCTGTGAAATTCACAAGCAATTTCTGTGTGAAAATAATTTCTTCACCATTGCACAATACGTGCATGATCTGAATGCATTTCACATTGTATGTGATTCTGATGTCCGGTGTGAAACGAGTCCTGAAGCACAAGGCATGATGGGTAAGCGATCTCCCTCTCTCCCGCTGCCTCTGATTGGAGACATCTTGTTGGGAGTGATGGCTCACTCCACGCAGGTTCACAGTTGCTATTGTAAAATCACAGAGCGGTTAATTGAAACAAATGACTATAATAATAGAACATTATCCCGGCAGGCTCGCGGCCATGGCAGCTTTAATTAGCCGAGCGCCGGAGACTGATCTCTCGCGCTCGAGCCGTAAACACGGCGGCGCGGGCGGGGGGAATCTCATCGAGCTCTGCCCTCGCCGCGACTCCTTGTTCGCCTCGAGGGCAGAACATGAAAACCAGGCTCCCTCTTGCTCGTTCGCTGCATCTCTCGTGCCGTGCCCGCGGGGGTCATTTATAACGCCGCTCCGGGTGCTAATAAGGCGGCCAATTTATAAATCAAGCGCTGGTTAAATCTGTAAGCAAACGCAACCTGTCCTCCCTGAAGACGTGTGAGATTCATCTCTGAGAGCCCCGAGAGCTCCTCGACGTGTAAACGAAAGACGGTTACAAAGCGCTGGTCTTTGAACTCCAAGCTGAACTAAACCTCAACGCACCACATCACAGAGCGGCAGGCCGGCTGCTCCATTCACAACACGCTCAGCCACAGTCACAGATCAGCACGGGCTTTCCATGCCTCATTCATGAAGTGTAAGCACAATTATCACATTTACACAGATTTGCGGTCAGATCTCAAAACATTTCTCATCAGACTCTCTCTGAGCTGCTTTCACAATCGATTTATAGCGCTGTACTCCTCGACGACTGACTCTACTTTTATTGGTTTTCCTGAGCTGAAACCTAAATGAAACATTTTATGATTTAAAAAAACAAAAAAAAACAAAAGAGTTTTATTTCCTGTGTCAATGTATAGCACTGTTCAAAAGTTTGGACTTTTTTTTTTTTTTTTGTCTTTTATGCTCACCAAGGCTGCATTTATTTGATCAAAAATACAGTAAAAAATGTGAAATAGTATTACGATTTAAAATAGCTGTTTTCTATGTGAATATATAGTAAAGTGTAATTTATTCCTTTGATTAAAGATGAATTTTCAGCATCTTCAGTCACATGATCCTTCAGAAATCATTATAATATGCTGCATTTATTTGATCAAAAATACAGTAAAAATTGTGAAATATTATTCAATTTATAACAGTTGTTTTTTATGTGAATATATAGTAAAGTGTAATTTATTCCTTTGATTAAAGATGAATTTTCAGCGTCACATGATCCTTCAGAAATCATTCTAATATGCTGCATTTATTTGATCAAAAATACAGTAAAAATTGTGAAATATTATTCAACTTAAAACAGCTGTTTTCTATGTGAATATATAGTAAAATGTAATTTATTTCTGTGATCAAAGCTGAATTTTCAGCATCTTCAGTCACATGATCCTTCAGAAATCATTCTTATACGCTGCATTTATTTTATCAAATATACAGTAAAAATTGTGAAATATTATTATGATTTAAAATAGCTGTTTTCTTTGTGAATATATTGTAAAATGTAATTTATTCCTGTGATCAAAGCTGAATTTTCAGCATCATTACTCCAGTCTTCAGTGTCACATGATCCTTCAGAAATCATTCTAAGATAATTTCTGATTATTGTCAACGTTGAAAACAGTTGTGCTGATTCAGATTTTTGTGGTAAACTGATACATTTTTTTTCTCCAGGATTCTTAGGAAGTTCTGAAGAACAGGATTTAATTGAAATAGAATATTTAGTAACATTCTACTGCAACTTTTGACATTATTTTTGTTACTTTTTAGCAAATGCTGCATTGGAATGTCAGAATTTCCAACTAAAACAAAAATTCAAATTTTGCACTTAAGCTGATATGATTTTATGCAAACATTCAGGCAACCTCAGAGATTTACATACTTAATGATGAACACTTACTATTAAGCAAATAAAATGCATTAATTAGTCAAATAAAACCTGTTTAGCAAGAAAACACCATAACTGATCCTATAGAAAATAAATGCAAATGATAAAAAAAATGCTACTTTTCCTCTGCAGTTTGGTTATTTTGACTGTTGACAATCAATCAAACATGCTGATAGCATTGCCATGATCTGAAGTCAGAGATCTCATCTTTGAATGGACTAAAAACCACAAAAATCCAATTCAGTTTTCATGAGGACCTAATGTTATGGGAGGAGGAGACTGGAGGCAACAATTGAAATAATTTGATTGGACCTTTATTTCATGGCTGGGACAGTTTTATTGCATTATATTCCAATTCAATTAACTCGGATGTAAATCTGAGGGGAGCGGCGAGAGATCGAGCAAGAAGCATTTCGCCTCTAAAAGACTAGCAGGGTCTTCTACGTGTTCATTACCGTCACGACGTGCGCGTGTGTGTGTGTGCATGTGTTCATCTGAAACAGACGGGGCCAAAACAACACATTCACTTTCATGCATTTAATAAGCTTCAGCGTTTCACGCGGCAATACAGTTTCGCTCAAAACGTCTTTAGAATGTGACTAAGATGGGAGGAAAAATAAACAAGATGAACAAGCTAACAAACAAAGGCTTTAGCAGAGATGCTTAGTTGCATGTCATGTTATCTGTGTGTGTGTGTGTGTGTGTGTGTGTGTAATGAGGCTAACAATATAAACACTGTAAGCTTATAGGACGGTCAGCGGTTTACTGTCTCAGCGGGACACAATACAGCCTCCGTCTCACTGCAATTACACTGCTGATATTGTGATATACCATTTCTGGCTTATTGTACAATGAAAATGAAGTCAGAACGTATTTAAGGACAGATCATAGCAGCGCTCTCGACATGACGGCTGATCTAAAACAGCGCTGCTGTGAGCTTCTTCTGGACAAAATCTAAAGCAGCATCACATGCAACCCAATCCCAGAATGCACTGCACAAAACACGAGAAAACTGCTGATCATAAACGTGTTTATATTTCATTCAGTATTGAAAGAATCCATCAAAATAGTTAAATAGTTACTTGCAGTGTTGTTAATGTTAACTAAAGTTAAAATTATTAAATCATTTTTGTAAATTGAAATATAGCTGAAATAAACAAAATATTACATGAAAAACAAACTTATTGCCTTGGCAACTGAAATAAGTACTACAATTTCTAAAACTAAAAATAAAAAACTAATAAAATTAATCTAAAGAAATATTAATATTAATAATAATAACAATGACAAAACACAATAAAATTACTAAAACTTAAACTAAAATGAAGATTAAAAATAAAATAAAATATATAAAATAAAAACTAATGCAAAATATGAATAAATACTAAAATAGTATATAAATTATCTTAAAATTACACTGGTATTTTATGTATATATATATATATATATATATATATATATATATATATATAAAAGTGTTTTTAAAAAAAAAATATTATAGTTAAAATGTAAAATTTGAATGTAATTAATTTAGAAAATTGTAAAATTGTAAGTGTAAATTAAAAGTAAATTTAAATCTAAACTTAACTTTTAACGCCAAAAGTATTTTTTTAATTATTAAAATGTAAAATAAATAGAAAATAATACTTTAATTTTTAAATTTTCAAGTTGATAACCGGAGGTCACATGACAACTATATATCATATTGTTCAAAATGTTCATCATGGAATAATGCCTACTATTTAAAAAAAAACAGTATGCATACTGTGTAGTATGCACTAAGCTAGTATTCAATTCTGAACATAAGCAAGACCTGATGCAAAGGCCTAAGACAACAATTAAAAACAATATGCAAACGGCCCCTTGGCAGGCAGCTGCCTATTTAGACAGCAGACAGCAAGTCAGCTCACTAGGTTTTGGAACAGAGCGTATATATTTCCCAGCCTCATCTCCTTCCCTCCTTGTTTCGGCTGAAGTCGGCAAGCGGAGTTTGACATGACAGCTCCGAAATGGCTTTGGAAGAAGAGAGACGGCCGTATCAACACATGGAACAGGCAGAAAGACAGAACATTTCTACTACATCTAATGAGAAAAGAAGCCTGCAGTCAGAAGCCATGCACACACACACACTCACACACACACACACACACTCAGCGGGGTGCCGCAGCAACAATTAGGTTCATTTAGGGATGATTAGTAAGTGCGTTAACTCTTCACACATGCTCGGCACGTGTTGGTGACAGCGGAGCGGCTTTCCAAACCCCTGCCAGCTCAAATCCGTCTGCACAGCGCTTTATGTTTAATATATCTGAGCTGGAGACGCTGTTAACTTGTAAAAGTGACGAGAACAACTGACTCCAACTAAACAGACCCATGCTAAACTACAGCATTACAGCTCTTTATTAATATCTCAAATGTTTCTGACACAGCAGTGAGTCTCAAACTGTGCTCAGATGTGCCTGGAATCAAAAGACAGATTTTAAGTAGAGCAAATGATCAGACCTTTAGTTATAGTTGTTATATCTGTCAATTATAGTTATCAGAGTTTTTTTTTTTTTTTTTCCATTTTTATTGTAATTTTTTATTAAAGTATCAGTGATTTTATTGTGTGCTTTTGTACTTTTTATTATTATATAATTACTTATTTATTATAAATGTATTTATTTATTATTATATATTATATATAGACATAAACAGCATACTTTTGGAAAAATTTTGTATAAAATATACATTCATATATTATACATAATAAATGCTTTGCAAAAGATGTGCAATTCTTTATTTTATATATATCAAAAGTCATAATTATATATATATATATATATATATATATATATATATATATATATATATATATATATATATATCAAAAGTCATAATTATATATATATATCAAAAGCATAATATATATATATATATATATATATATATATATATATATATATATCAAAAGTCATAATTATATATATATATATATCAAAAGCATAATTTTATATATATATATATATATATATATATATATATATATAAAATCTGAACATTTAAAAGTTTTCAAGTTTGCAAGAAAGTTTACATTTCTTAATATTTTACTTTATTTCAGTAAACACTTATTTTCAGTAACAAAAATGTGTTTTTTATGGTTTTAGCTTTAGTTTACAAAACAATATGTAAAATGACTGACATAAAACAGCATACTTTTGGAAAAAATATGTATAAAATATATAAATGGATATATTATATAATAAATGTTCTGGAAAAGATGTGCAATTTACACAAGAAATACTTTTAATTTTTAACTTTTAAATTTTAACTTATATATATTATATATTATATATATTATTATATATAATATAATAAATATATATATTATTATATATTATATATATTATCATATATTTTCAGTAACAAAAATGTGTTTTTTATGGTTTTAGCTTTAGTTTTATTCTCTAAACAACAACAAAATAAAAACAATAAAAATGACAAAATTACTTTTGGATTTTTTTTATAAAATACATCATACATTCATATATAATTAAAAAAGATATATATATATATATATATATATATATATATATATATATATATATATATATATATATACATATATATACATATATAGCTGAAATAAAATAAGTTTAAGTTTATTCATATTTTACTTTATTTTATTTATTTATTTAACATTTATTTTATTTCCAGCAACTAAAATGTTTTTTTTTATGGTTTTAGTTTAATAACCCTGCTCCATATCCACATCATTTTTCAGATCTATACTTTCACTGTATGACACTTATTGACTCACTTGAGTCTCTTTTAGTATCCCCTTATTTCAGGAGAAACATTTGAGACGTGTTACACAAATAAAACATGACCAACATCTGAGCACGTCCTCCTCTGAGCCGCAGTCAGCTGATGCGCGTCCAGATACATGCGCAGGAATACGGACGCGATTTCATGCTTTGATAAGATATAGAAGCCAGTGACAAAATGAGATACATAAAACAGGCCTTTATCTGCCGTGGTTCCTGCTGTATCAGACAGACACCTCTGTGTTTCTCCTCTCCTGTGTCTCCTCCTGTTTCCCTCTCGCTCCGATAAGGACATTATGGATATACTATAGATATGCTGACTTCAAATCAAATCACTTAGTTTCCAAGCAACAACTAATGTCCTTCCCAATAATGCTGCTCTTTTTCCAGTAAACAATAAGACGACGATGACTAAACAAGAACAAAACAATCACAAGGACAATGACTGTGGCATAAAACTTCTCATATCTGACATTAAAAATAGCATCAGCATCACTAAAGTAAATGGTGAAATTTTGTATATAATATATCAGTAACACTTTAGTTTAGGGTCCAATTCTCACTATTAACTAGTTGCTTATTATCATGCATATTACTAGAATATTGGCTGTTTATTAGTACTTATAAAGCACATATTAATGCCTTAGTCTGCATGACCATATTCCACATCCCTTAATCATAAACTTAATACCTTATAAACTATTAATAAGCACTAATTAGGAGTTTATTGAGACAAAAGTTAATAGAGAGAATTGGACCCTAATCTAAAGTGTGACTAATATCATACATATAACATATATAATAAATGCACTGCAAAAGATATACTATATAACAGATATACTGTATATATGTATACATATATACACATGCACACACACATATACATACATACTGTACATATATACACCTATATGTATATGTATGTATATATAGCATACATATATAACGTATATGTACACACACACACACACACACACACACATATATGAATGTATATATATACTATATGAATGTGTGACACAGCATAAAGTCTCATATTTCCAGGGGAACGTGATTGAAAATTCAAAAGAATCAAATTAAATCTGTAAATGACGCCTTGATTAGCACAATCCAAAGCCTAATGGACTTTATTAGAGAGAAGGAGACAAAAAAGAAGCAGATCATCTGCTTTTTTTTTCCTGCCTTTTCTTCTTCCATATTTCTGATATAATGAAATTGGAAAATAACTTCTATTTCTTTAAAACATTTCTTAATATACAAGCCTGCTCTCATATCATATTGCGCAGAAGGAAATAAGGCACCTTCTCCCTAGAGATAATAAAAGAATTGAATTTTTCCTTATCGGCCCGGTCATCTATTTTTCCACGGAATGCTATTACTTGCTGCCTGCGGTTGCTAGGCAACAGGAAATATTAATAGGGGCTTTTATTAGGCAGGCTTTCACAGTGCAGCACTAAAAAGAAGAAGTGGAAAACATGAATGTGTTACATAAATCTTTAGCGCTCTCGCAGCTTTTGCGCAAGTCTATGTTTCCCTCTTGATTTATCGCGCCTTCCCCTCATTTATGGGAAATAGCGGTGTGAAATAAGAAAATGGTACATTACCCTGAAGGACTATTTGAAAATAAATAATCGCAAAGGTGAAAAGAAAGCTGTTTAAAAACCAGGGGGGTTCTCTCGTTCCCTCTCTCTCTCTCTCTCTCTCTCTCTCGCTCATGTTTTGTGCGAGGCCAGATTTCGCAGGGCCTATTGAACAGCCCAATGTTTTCCCCGTTTTCTCCAGTTCCATCAATCATCGGTGTAATATTCCTTGCAGGAAATGCATTCTATTACGCTCTTTGAACTGCGATGGAGGGAAAGAAAATAAAAGATATTAATAGTTCCATAAAGCATTTCCGCTACAAATGTAATCCCCGAGTTGATGCAAATATCTTTTGCTTTATATTGATTAATCGCACATCTTTTTGGAGCAAAAAGCTGCCGTTTCCCATTCTTCTGACACGCTCTGAAAACGCAAACCCGACAAATGCCATAAACCCTTTCGGTGGGCGTTTTATTTTCAAATCTTGGGTGGAATTCAACAAAAATACATTTGATTAAAGCTGGTCGAAGGCCGAACGGCCACAAATAGCCTGAGAGTTTGGGCAGGCCATCATCTTCAGGCTATTTCTGGTTCAGTAGCGACCGCAGTCCGGTTCATTCAGCCGGTGATGAATCTACCAGTCTAAGTACAGGGCTGTAAAACCATTACTACATTCACTGGCCCGGCCGCCCATTATACGCTCTGCGCTGCACTGAGAAAACACACAGGAAGACTGAGAGCAATGCTGCTGTTTTGCATTTATTTACATTTATGCATTTGGCAGATGCTTTTATCCAAAGTGACATTGAAAGTGTGCACGTGTTTTCATGAATTCATGCATTCCCTGAGAATCCGACACGTGACTTTGATGTTGCTAGTCTTAGCTTAATTTAGTCTTAGTCCTGTGTCAAATGCACTTTAGTTTAGTTTTTATCATGTTTAGTCAACCTTGCCCTGTTTTTGTTTAGTCGACTGAATGTCTGAGCGTTTTAGTCTAGTTTTAGTCAATGTCGCATTTTTATGGAAGCTTGTTTCTGCCATGAAATATAAAATAAATAAGGTAATTGAGACTTTCTATCTCACAATTCGGACTTTTTTTCTCCGAATTGCGAGTTATAAATTCAGAATTGCATGTTATCATGTGCAAATGCGATGGAAAAAAGACTTTTTGCAAGTTTATATCTCACAATTCTGACTTTATAACTAGCAAATTGCAAGTTATAAAGTCAGAATTTCGAGATATAAACACAATTCTGAGAAAAAAAGTCAGAAATGTGATAAAAACTTGCAATTGCAAGAAAAAAAGTCAGAATTGCAACTTCACGCAATTCTGACTTCATGACTCACTTAAATCTCGCATTTCTGAGAAATAAAATCATATTTGTGAGATAAGAAGTCACAATTATTTTTTACATTTTTTTTATTTAGTGGCAGAAACAAGCTTCCATACATTTTTGTCATGCTGCATAATGGTTAAATTGATAATCTGATTATTAATTGTTGTCATTTGAGAAATTTATATTGCACTTTCACCTATAAGCACAAATAATCAAGAGAATGTTGATTCATATGCATGATTTATTTGACCTCATATAGTTTCCTGATTCGTTTTTAGGCTATTTATCATATACTGCTAAAACTTTCAAAAATTAAAACAGTGATATTCCTAGTAATCCAATCATTCCAATAATGTTTTTCTATTAAAACAACAACGAAAAAGCCCTTGTATCATCACACAGAGGTTGCATAAGTGCAGTTATTCCACAAACAAAATCGCAAATATAGTTGAAATTCATGTTTGGATTTATTACAGTTCACCACTGAAGGTTTGATCGCAGATTTAGTCGCGTAAGCGGCTTGTGAAGGAACACAGACTCACTGAATGACACTTTCATAAGCAGAATATCTCAAATAGACATCACTGAACTCCAGCTTACTTGTTTGTTGGTGTTTTCAGATCAGCATGGTTGCCAGATTGCAAAGATTATGTAAAACACTGGGTAGAAACTGAAAAGTTTTGTGTTTTGTCAAAACAATCCACATGGATCTGCGAAAACGACTAAAAATGCTGCATTCTGCTGCCAGGCCAGTAGATGGCAATGTCACTTAGTAAAGAAACACGAAACGCCTATAGACTGAACATGTAATATGTATGCGCTTTACATGGAGATGATTTACATGGTATAGTTTTCAAAAACTTGTGTTTTAAGGCCCCCAAAACGTCGTTAAACACATAAAAAAAAAGTTTTCTGTTTTTAGTTGAAAACTGTGTGAACTGAAACTGACTATATAACTGATGCCGATTAATGCTTTTGTTTTCTCCGATGTAGACTGTATTGACTTCACAGCACTCATTAACGAATAAACACATTCCAGTTTGAATTCATGGAGAAAAAAAAGAAAGAAAAAAAAAACACTAAAACATCAAATGTAGACTATATTATTCTGTATTATACAACATACATAAAACGCCCAACAAAACACTTGTACTGAAGGACACACGCTTCAGACTGATGTGGTAAATGTATGCTATTGCAAATGATCCTCTTGCTAATGACATTTTCTTTACTCACTTGATTGCCCTTGAAATTTCATTGAAATGTGACATTTCATTAATGAAGCATGTTGCATACAAAATCCACATCTGCTCAGCAGCTCAAATCATACATTTTTAACTTTGATATCCATGTTAGTTTTGCTCAAAGACATGATATTTGTAAAGTACAGTAAAGCGGTCTGGTTAGATTAATGACATCACAGATATTAAATTACTGGAGTAAATACTACTTTTTTTAATTCAGTGTGTTACTTGCCATTTCTTTTTAATGAATTGTGAAATTTACAAGCAATTGTCTCTACACCCATTTTTTTCTATTGTACCTCTTTGGTTAGTTTGTTTATGGAGTTAAGATGCCCTGAATTATCATGCATTAACTGTACTGATATTTCTTCTTCATCTGCAGTTATGAAGATGGAAGTTGTGTCCACGCAGCAGCGCTCCGTCTAAATTGTTTGATATACTTTAAAAAGCTCTTAGTACTGATGACATTCCATTCAAAGCAGTTTTCCTTTTATCCCGGTGCCGTGTTCAGTCACTCAACCTCTTTTTACTCCTCCCGTCTTCCTCGTCGTTCCTCTATCACTTTTTCTGCCCCTCCAGCCCATCTCTCTCCATCTCTTTTCTCTGACAGTCTCTCTCTCTCGCCGCACCGCTCTAATGAAAAAAGATCTCTCCAGCTCGCTCTACTCAAGACGGAAGATGAAACCTAATGGCTTCTCTTCTCTTCTCTTCTGGAGACAGAATATATGCACTGACCCCCTGATGGCAGAGATTCATTTCATCAGCAAAGGCTTCTGTTTGCGATAAAGCCCGAACAAAACCGCAGCTACATGTCCAATAAACAACACCGCAACAAGGCCGACCAAAATGGACTAGTCTTGTTTGCATTGAATTTTGCAGATGTAAACACTCCACAGCACACTACATTGTTGGGTTCTTGGCTGTTCGATTTAATTGTACACTATGGGAGGAAAGAAACACATTCTGAGTATGCAAACGTAAGTGCTTTCAAATGTGCATTAAGGTTATTCCCATCTAACAGGGAACTTTAGTTCTAGAAAGTAACAAACAAACGTTCTTCCAGTAACGTTAATAGAATGTTCGCTCAAAGTTATCTGGTGTTTTTTTTCTGATACATTTTAGTTTAAATGTTACTAATTGTTTTAGAATGTTCAAAAGTAACATTTCCATAATGATGCAAAATGATCAAATAGAATGTTCCCTTAACGTTCGCTTAACTGATGTAGATGTTTTGAACATTCAGAAATAACAATTTTATAACTTCATGGGAATGTAGAAAAACATTCTTAGAACATATTTTTGTTTGCTGGTTTTCTAGAGTCACCAATAGAATTGTAAAAAAAAAAAATGACTGTATTCCGATTGGTTGGAGAAACAAATAGTCCCGCCCCAAACTTACAGTCGAAACACTGTTTTGTAAAGCTTTGAAACCTTTGCGAATCATTTGATTCGAACCAGTGATTCGGAGCACGTATCAAACTGCCAAAACCACAAGATTTCAGAAAACGAGGCATCGTTACTTCACTAATGATCTGTTTTATACATTTGTAAACAACTTTAATGACACATTTGTGTAAAAAAAGTAAAGTAGTTGCTTATTGGCCTGATTAACCAAGCTCCCCACAAAACAAGTCCTACAATTTAAATAAAATAGCACTGTGATACCAATGATACCAATTTTTATTGGTAAATATTATACGGACACTTCATATTTAATGCTATTAGATCTGTTAATTGCATTTAATAGATCACACTTTTAATAAAACATTTGCAATTGGTTTGTAAAAGGTGTTTTAATGCATGGGCAGAGAGTGAGGCATTTTGATTCATTTCAAATCATTTATAACAGTTGAATCATTTTGAAATTTCGAAATGTTTTGAAGCGGTTATAACGCAACATAGCATTATTTACTGAAATCATGTGACTTTGGGAGTTTGATACATGCTCCAAATCACTGGTTTGAAACAACTGATTCGCAAAGGCTTCAAAGATTCATGAAGCAATAGGTACAATTTATTCAAAGCTTCAAAAAGATTCCTTTAATGTGAAATTCTGCTATAGCGCCACTTGTGGCAAGATTGAGAATGCAACTAGTAGAGTGTTTCAATGCCATCAATCTACCAAACGAGGTAAAATCAGAGGTAAAATCAGTAAAATAACAATTTTTGTTTGCTGTTTTCTAAAGTCACCAACAGAATTGCAAAAAACACTGACTGTATTCCAGTTCGAAACACCGCTTTGTGAAGCGAATTATTTGATTCGAACCAGTGATTCAGAGCACTAGCAAACTGCCAAAACCACAACATTTCAGTAAACAAAACTTATTATATAACTGATCTGTGTGAACCCATGAACCTGTGTCTATCTGATCTGTTTTATACATTTGTAATCAACTTTAATGACACATTTGTTTATGTAATACATAATAGTCTCTTATTGGCCATAAAATAAACAACACAAGCCCCAAATAACACATATTATATGTACACTTCATATTTAATGCTATTAATTGCATTTAATAGATCACACTTTCAATAAATCATTTGAAATTGGTTTGTAAAAGGTGTTTTTATGCATGTTTTGAGAGTAAGGCGTTTTGATTCGTTTTGAATCATTTATAAACAGTTGAATCATTTTGAAATTTCGAAATGTTTTGAAGCAGTTATGACGCAAACAAAGCCTCGTTTACTGAAATCATGTGACTTTGGCAGTTTGATACACGCTCTGAATCACTGGTTTGAAACAACTGATTCGCAATTGCTTCAAAAGCAATTGATTCAAAGCTTCGAAAAGCTTTGTTTTACGTGAAATTCTGCTATAGCGCCTCTTGTGGCAAGATTGAGAATGCAACCAGTTGAGTGTTTCAATGCAATCGAGGCGAAATCAGTGCTCTAAAATTTCATTTCACCAAACTCAGATGAAGGCAAAGGTCATAAAAGGTCAATGTAAAGCATGAAATGTTATCAGCATCACAATGAATAGAGCACAAAACATATCTCCCGTTTATACCACTCATAGAGCAAAGCTTTTCAAAAAATTGATTGGTTTTACCATCGCAAAACACGATGAACGCCTCAACCAGAAACAACCTGAAATTTAGTGCACAAATAGTACTGAACATAACCGCTACATGGGTAAAGAAGTTTGCTTGAGAAAGAAATGGGAATAAAATGGCAGTCCATCATGCTGGTGTCATTTAGTGGAGATTTATTGACTAGCACACTCTATATTCACCCGCTCGATGGGTGTCAATAAAGAAATGAGATCTCGAAATGAAAGAATGGTTGATTTAATGCATTGTGGTAGCTAAAGAAATTGCATGCATAGATTCATACGGCTGCAGAACGTCTGTCATCCATTTTGTGCTGGTGCCTGATGTCCATTTTAAGTGGCTTCTTTTGTAGAGAGCCATTAGAAGAATGACCAGGAACCGTGATGGAGTTGAGCTGAGTTTAAACTCTGCCCTGTTACTGCATCCCATTCCAGTTTCAAACTGAGTTCAAAAGGCAGAAATGTTATTTAAAGCCCTGTTATATAAAAGAAGATACTGTGTTTTGTTTAATCTCTCAGAAATATATTTTAGCATTATTTATGTACTCTTATAATATTTATTCATATTTTGAAATATTTTCAGTTTTCATTTTCATTTTAAAGCTTTAGTAATTCTGTTAAATGTTTTATTTTTCTTATTATTTAGCTTTATTTTATTTCAGTTTTAGTTTTATTGATTTTAGCAAGACATCAACTTATTTCATTTAATCTCTTTTATCTATATTATAATATTCTTTTATCTAGTTTTAAGTTTTTATGTTTATGTTTTCACCTAATAAATAAATACATGAAAATTATAATATAATACAATATAATATAATATAATATAATATAATATAATATAATATAATATAATATAATATAATATAATATAATATAATATAATATAATATAATATAATATAATATAGTGCATACACAATTCAATTAATTGGACCTATTTTTATTGATATTAAGTTATTATATTATATTATATTATATTATATTATATTATATTATATTATATTATATTATATTATATTATATTATATTAGATTAGATTTCCATTTTTATATATTATATTATATTAGATTATATTATATATTTTTATATTATATTATATTAGATTAGATTATATTTCCATTTTTATATATTATATTATATTATATTATATTATATTATATTATATTATATTATATTATATTATATTATATTTTATTATTTCGATTTATTATGTTATTTTATATTTCCATTTTATTTAAATTAATGTAAAGCATTTTTCATAGTTTTAGTTTCAAAACCACTAGCAAGAAATAAGATTATAGTGAACTATAATTCTATTTTGCACTCTTAAAGAATGAGAATTCCAGTGTTGTTTCCCAGCGTTGTTCCGCTGTTCCGTTGATTTCATGGCTTTATTAGGGAGTTTCCACAGATGGCAGATTTGATGACACTCCTGATATTTCTTTATAGCCCTCAGAGTCTGTGTTAAGCAACAAAACACCAAGTAATGAGCTCTGGATATGAGCAGGAGGAGGAGCAGAGCGTAATGGAAAAACAAAGAAGCCACTGACAGAGAGAAACACCACTGATGAATTTACCCACAAACCCTCTGTGGCACTGCTGACTGACAGCGACTGATGCGTCTACATCATCTCTCTGTCTTACAATGCAATTAGGGAATGGTTAGCAGAGACAAAGGCCTGATGTGGTCAGTTAGTCGTGAGGGAAACAGAGTGTTTGATGATCCGTTTGTGGGTCAAAAAGCAGCGATCGCTTAATTCATCTATTCATTCTGTGACACTCGAGCAGAGACCGTATGAGGACGAGGAGACCTGACGAGTCACAACACTCCTGCCACTCAACTAAAACAGCCAATCACATTACTGGTGAAACTATGCATACACATAAACGTTAAGTGATTTATACAACCGTACAGATTCATAAATCAAAGCAAACTGAAGACACACAAGCTTAACTCTTCACCCAATTCTCTCCTGGAAATACCAAATATGGAGCTTACATGCCTTTTTAATTATGCAAAACCTCATCTGCATATTATTTACATATGCATATTGCCATCCGATGATTCTACTGTTTATATATAATATGTATTTATAAAATAATAAAATAATAATTTTTAAAAATAATAATTTATTAAGTAATGAATTAAATGTGTTAATATTTATGTCAATATTTTTCATGTATTTTTTATTATTTATTAATATATATTATTTATATATTTTATTATTTATTTATATATATATATATATATATTATTTAATAAATAATGCATTCAAAATATATATTAAATATATTTAATATACATAATATTTAATAAATAATAATACATAAAATTTTTTACATAAATATTTACAATTATATTACTTGTCTATAATATATATTGTCTTTTGCTTTTTTTGCACTTTGTCTATCTTGTAAATTTGTATATTATTATTTTATTCTTTTTATTATGTGTCTTGTCTTGTCGCTGTTACTCTGTTGCACTGTGGAGCTTCTGTCACTAAAACAAATTCCTAGTATGTGTAAACAACATACCTGGCAATAAAGCTCTTTCTGATTCTGATTCTGATTCTGATTCTGATTATTTTATTATTAATAATTATATATAAATATAAAATATTAATATTATAATATATTTAATACATAAAAAATAAATACTTTTTATAAATATTAATAATTATGTATAAGAACTGAGCTAAAATTTAAAGTAAAATTTATGAGACATGATAAATTTGAGCTTGACAAACAGTTTTGGGCATTTTGCTGGCCAGTTTAAGTTAATAGAAAGTTCTTGACTAGAAAATAGACACTAATCCCAAACAATGCTTTTGTTATGCTAAGAAACAAAAATGCATAATGCACACACAAAAGTGCAATTAAACTGACCTATTTTTATTGATAATTTTCAGTACTGAATAAAAAAATATTCATAAATAGACACTTCAATTGACTTCATATGCCATCTTAGACCTAGATCTCATTGCAGTGCATTATGGGATTGCCTGATCCACAAAGGATACATGTAAAGCCGCTATTTTATAAAGCCACGTATTTCGCTTGGAACAGCTTGTGCGTCAGGAGCGCACCTATGACGCCTAACAATGCCGTCTATGTAGGCAGCGCACTAGGGACTCACCGAGGGCATTTGGCTGGACAGCAGGTGTCCGTCCTGGGCGAGCATGTTGGACATCATGAGGGCAGGCAGCTCGGGGTAGGAGTACGGGTTGATCAGGCCGTTGTGAGGGATGGAGTGACACAGGTAGCTGGACTCAGGGTCCATCAGGTGCAGCAGGGGCGGCTCGGGGTGATTCGGGGGGTTATAGGGGGGATCTCGTAGTCCTCGTCTCCCCCCCCTCCGCCGTTCCCGTTGCCCCCTCCCTGTCCTGAGTAATTCTGCTGCGGGAAAACAGAGAGAATCATTCAATCTTCCTTTGAAGATAATGTGAGTGGCCAGATAAAATAAAATAAAATAAAATAAAATAAAATAAAATAAAATAAAATAAAATAAAATAAAATAAAAAAAAAATAAAATAAAATAAAATAAAATAAAATAAAATAAAATAAAACAAAACAAAAACATTTAAATAAATAAAATAAAAACATTTAAATAAATAAAATAAAATGTTCAAATAAAATAAAATAAAACAAAATAAAGTAAAGTAATAAAATAAAACTTACATTCAAATAAATAAAATAAAAATTTAAGTTTTTATTTTACTGTTCAAATGAAATAAAATAATAAAATAAATGACAACTTATGTTCAAATACGATAAAAAACAACATAAAATAAAATAAAAATACAACTGATGTTCAAATAAAATAAAATAAAATAAAATATATAAACATTTAAATAAAAATGCATGTTCAAATACAATTCATTAAATTAAATAAAACCCATTTAAAAAAGTCTGATCAATCCCAAACGCTTCTGTAAGTATGAGCAACAGTAGACATAAAGCTTGCCTAATTACTTTGTGAAGAGAGGCATAAACACAATTATATAAATATTATGCAGTTAAACAAGTACGAATCACTTTTTTGGACGCGTATAAGTTGGCAGCTTCCGATCTGGCTTTGGAATCATGGAAAGTTGCTGGAAATACGGCATTATCGCAATCAGCATTTGGAAGCACAGACCATGTTTTCATAGCGCTAAAGTTTGCGATTGGCTCTCGTGTTTTTTCTCGTTGCCACGGCGTCCGTATCGATGCTCGTGCCTCTCATCAGCCGTGTCAATCTAACTTTGGACCTGACAGAGGAAGTATGCAATGTTAAATTCAGGAAAAAGGAAAGGGGGAGAGAGAGAGAGAGAGAGCTTGCCGGGGTATTCAAGAGGGAATGAAAAGCAATTTTGTAGGAGGCGATCTGACTGGAGCCCCGTCCATAATGACTGAGTCAAATTAATCATCAGAAATAATATTCCGCTGTCAACCATTCAAGAGCTTTTTTAATAGAATTTTTATGATTCATGTCTGCCCGTATACATCAAACAGTCAGTTCTGCAACATTTCAGAAATCAATTCAATATCATCTTTGTGTTGCCTGTCATCTTCGCCTGGAGAACGGCCATTTATCTTGCAAACAAATACTTTTAGCAAATACGCGGCCATGGAAGAGGAGAGAGACAAGGATTGTGGGACCTCAGAGTTCACCTTGCCGTGGTGCATTACTCAAATCACAAAGTTCTCCTAAATATATCATCCGTCCGAGCGTCTCCACAAGGATAAAACGCTAAACGATATTTTAAGAAAGAGACTAACTCACTCAGAAGAACATATTCATTCCTTACAGACTTAAAGCTACTGGATCTTGTTTGATTCATGAATTTCTAAGGCCTTTAAATGATCAACATGATAAAAACTGTGCTGAAAAACCTGGATTTTTTATCCAGTAAAAGTCTTTTATAATTGTGCAAACATCCTCCTTTAGCTCGTTCTTCACGTGTCTTTCTGTTGTGAAATCTGTAGATTTTTAACAAGTAAATGCCAGAATAACTCTTTTTTTCTCAGAATTGCATGATATAAAGTTGGAATTGCATGATATAAAGTCGGAATTGTGAGTTATAAAGTCGGAATTATGAATTATAAAGTCGGAATTGCGTGATTTAAAGTCGGAATTGCGTGATTTAAAGCCGGAATTGCGAGATATAAAGTTGGAATTGTAAGATATAAAGTCGGAATTGCGTGATATAAAGTCGGAATTGCATGATATAAAGTTGGAATTGTGAGTTATAAAGTCAGAATTGTGAATTATAAAGTCGGAATTGCGTGATTTAATGTTGGAATTGTGTGATATAAAGTTGGAATTGCATGATATAAAGTCGGAATTGTGAATTATAAAGTCGGAATTGCGTGATTTAAAGTCGAAATTGCGTGATTTAAAGTCGGAATTGCGTGATTTAAAGCCAGAATTGCGTGTTATTAAGCCGGAATTTCGTGTCAAAGTCGGAATTGCAAGATATAAAGTTGGAATTGTAAGATATAAAGTCGGAATTGCGTGATATAAAGTCGGAATTGCATGATATAAAGTCGGAATTGTGAGTTATAAAGTCGGAATTGCGTGATATAAAGTCGGAATTTTGAGTTATAAAGTCGTAATTGCATGACAAAGTCGTAATTGCGTGATTTAAAGTCGTAATTGCGTGATATAAAGTTGGAATTGCGAGATATAAAGTCGGAATTGCATGATATAAAGTCGGAATTGTGAGTTATAAAGTCGGAATTGCGTGATATAAAGTCGGAATTGTGAGTTATAAAGTCGTAATTGCATGACAAAGTCGTAATTGCGTGATTTAAAGTCGTAATTGCGTGATATAAAGTTGGAATTGCGAGATATAAAGTCGTAATTGCGTGATATAAAGTTGGAATTGCGAGATATAAAGTCGGAATTGCATGATATAAAGTCGGAATTGTGAATTTTAAAGTCGGAATTGCGTGATTTAAAGTCGGAATTGCGTGATTTAAAGTCGGAATTGCGTGATTTAAAGTCAGAATTGCGTGATATAAAGTCGGAATTTCGTGTCAAAGTCGGAATTGCGAGATATAAAGTTGGAATTGTAAGATATAAAGTTGGAATTGCGTGATATAAAGTCGGAATTGCATGATATAAAGTCGGAATTGTGAGTTATAAAGTCGGAATTGCATGATTTAAAGTCGGAATTGCGTGATATAAAGTTGGAATTGCGAGTTATAAAGTCAGAATTGTGAATTATAAAGTCGGAAGTCGGAATTGCGTGATATAAAGTCGGAATTGTGAGTTATAAAGTCAGCATTGTGAGATAAAATGTCACAATTACCTTTTTTTTTTTTATTTAGTGGTAGAAACAAGCTTCCATAATTATCCATACATCATTATTAGGAAAAATCCTAAGTATCAAATATGATCATCAGGCTTTTGAGGAAGGTTTATTTGTTCCTCTCTCAATCATTGTTTGCATTGCATTATATGTTTTAAAACGACAGAGTTTTGATCATAAACTAAGCATTAAATATAATCTTACCAAGACATATTATTGGCAGATATTAATATTTATATGTATTTTATGTCAGTAGTCTGTGATATACTGTTCTCATCTAAAGATCTCATTGATTTACATTATAAGCATCAGAATTTCATCTTTTTGTCCATATAAATATCAGCATCTGCACCAAATTGCATATTTTTGAACTGCTGTTGTTTCCTCCTCGAGTTTGAGTTCCATATATATCGTACTATATGAGCCACAAAAGCATGATGACTCAAAAATGACAGTCGGGCTTTACAGGGTTAATGGAGTTCTCATTTCTGCTTCATGCAAGAATCAGATGTTTCTCCTTAAAATCCTGAGGAAAAGTACCTCACATTACAGTCTTATTCTGAGGAGAACAATCTGACTGATTATTTGTTCTCATTTTTTGGTTGAAGATACAACCTGGATAAGAAAGAGATCTCATACTGGCTCAAAGATGAGCAGATATTCCGCATAACTCATCCGAGGTCACGCTATTCCTACAGTAAACGGCCTGCGATGTGATTTGCTCTGGCTGGATATTAATCTTCCATATAGTTCTGCAGCCCTTTGAAGACAGATGTCTTTGTAGGCTTCAGGGCCTCCCCTGTTATTGTCCGCTCTAATGGATGTGAAAATGAACATTTCCTGAGATTCAATTTCCCTCATAATTGTTGGAAGGAAACTAAATTGTGTGTTGTAAACAGTGGGGAGAGCGGCTATTGTGTGAAGAGAGACTGTCGTCGGGTCCTCAGGAGAATTCTCCGACAGTACGATTACACATTCACCTCTTTAAACATGAGATGAGATGAACCTCCGTCAGTGTCAGCACATACAAACACTGCAGTACCATAGTAAAAACTGGAAACAGAAATAATACCTCGTAACAAAACCACTCGGATTGTAATACTGTGGTACATTGATATATACCGTGGTACACCTTAGAACATACTGTGGCCGTACCATGGTACAGCAATTGGTACTTTAAAATATACTGCAGTACTGATAGTCAAATACCATGGTATTTACATGATACTTCTACGTCTATGTGCAAAAATACCAAAATACATATCCAAAATACAATGTTACCATACATATGTCCAAAATACTACAGTAATAGCATGGTCCACATCTAAAATACTATGGTAAAACCATGGTACACATCTAAAATGCCACAGTCCAAAATATCATGGTATTTTCATGGTATACGTCCAAAATAATATGGTAGTACCATGGTAAATTACCATAATACCACACAGTTCACATCAAACACACCACAGTAATATCATGGTACATGTTAAAAGCCGTGTGGTCCATGTTTAAAATACCATGGTAATACAATGGTAAATGTCAAAATAACACAGTAATACCATTGTAAAATCAAAAATACTATGGTAATTCCACTGTACATACTATGGTGCATGTCTAAAATACTAAGGGAGTACAATGGTAAATGTTTAAAATACCATGGTAATACCATTGTACATGTCAAAAATACCAATGTAATACTATGGTACACATTCAAAACACCACAATATTATGGTGCAGGGCCAAAATATCATAGTATTACCATGGTAAATTGCAGAAATCCCACAGTAATAACACAGTAAACAAACATGTCCAAAATACCATGATAGTGCCACGGTACATGTCCAAAATACCACAGTAATACTATGGTACAAATCCAAAAATATACCATGGTGCACATGTAAAATACCATGATAGTGCCATTGTGCACTCTAAAATACTATGGTAATAGCATTTTACATGTCCAAAATACCACAATAATACCATGGTATACATCCAAAATACTATGGTAATATCATTGCACATGTCTAAAGGATAATACTGTGGTGCATGTTTAAAATACTATGGTAGTTCAATGGTAAATGTTTAAAATACCATGGTAATACCATTGTATATGTCCAAAATACCAATGTAATACTATGATACACCACAATAATATTATGATGCACATCCAAAATACCATGGTAATACCATGGTAAATGGCAGAAACACCACATTAATAACACAGTAAATCTAAATACCAAACTTATACCATGGTACACATCTAAAATACCATTGTACATCTCCAAAATACTATGGTGAAACCACGGTGCACATCTAAAATGCCACAGTACTACCATGGTCCAAAATACTTGGGTATTTTCATGGTATACGTCCAAAATAATATGGTAGTACCATGGTAAATTACCATAATACTACAGTACTACACAGTACACATCAAACACACCACAGGTGCATGTCTAAAATACTATGGTAGTACAGTGGTAAATGTCAAAATAGCATGGTAATACCATTGTACATGTCAAAAATACCAATGTAATACTATGGTACACATTCAAAACACCACAATATTATGGTGCAGGGCCAAAATATCATAGTATTACCATGGTAAATTGCAAAAATCCCACAGTAATAACACAGTAAACAAACATGTCCAAAATACCATGATAGTGCCATGGTGCATTCTAAAATACTAGAGAAATATCATTGTCCAAAATACCAAATGTAATACTATGGTACAAATCCAAAAATATACCATGGTGCACATGTAAAATACCATGATAGTGCCATTGTGCACTCTAAAATACTATGGTAATAGCATTTTACATGTCCAAAATACCACAATAATACCATGGTATACATCCAAAATACTATGGTAATATCATTGCACATGTCTAAAGGATAATACTGTGGTGCATGTTTAAAATACTATGGTAGTTCAATGGTAAATGATTAAAATACCATGGTAGTACTATGTTACACATCTAGAATACCACAGTAATATCGTGGTGCATGCCCAAAACACCATGGAAGCACCATGGTAAATGCCCAAATTACTAATGCACGTCCGAAATACCACAGCAGTACCATGGAACTTTCTGGAACTTTTTTTTGTAAGTCTACCATATTCATACACTTACAAAAGCATCATATGGTACTTTGGACATGGTACCATGGTACATTATTGTAAAGAAATCGCTGTGAGCAGATGCCAGATGATGTTTTAGCAGATGCACTATTTTAAATGTGGAATTTGCTGAAATGTGATGAGATCTGCAGATGAAACTCCATTACCTGAAGCTCCATTCAGAGCGGCTGACTCATCACACTTCTCCTGCGCATGAAAGGCAGCGCTCATCAAATCCGTCCACGTCATGCTGATTTTAAGGATAAATGCTAACAATGGACTCAGTGGATGTTTTGTGGTGAAACCAGGAAAGGACGGGACGTTTGTCAAAAGTAGCAGAACGTCCTTGACGATAAAATGTAAATCCCAAGGTTGTGCCATGTCGAACGGTTCGGGAAAAATACATAATTCATCCGCCTCACTTCAGGATGTGATTATATGTATTACACATTTAATGCATGTAGAAGCTGCTCTTCAAAGATTCATCGCAACAGTTTGGTAATAAGACAAATGTTTTTTCCCCTCTTTGTTTGCCACTTTTTTCATTTTCTGCTCCTCCTCAATCTCTCCATCCAATTTTCAAGGATATTAGAACTCAATTTGGATGCAAGATGGCGTTTGCATTGAGTTTGAGGGTTTCAATTTGTAGCTTTCATTAACTGAAGAGGGGACGCCACTTTGAAAGCAACGCTATCAAATTCTTGGGAATATTTACGACGCTCAAAACATTTGCTGGAAAGTTCGACTCAAACGCACACGTGATCGTATGCAAACGCACACAAACCGAACGCCTTCTGTTTTCATAAACAGATGAACGGATAGTTGGTGTAAATGATGGAATAATGAAAAGAAGAGTTTTTTCTCAGGTTGGGAAGGCGTCCAACTATCTCTGGCATCGATTTAAAGCCATTGTACGCTGTTGGGCTGATTAGAAATCCAACCATATGAGCGTGCGAGCTTCAGTCTTAACACAACAGATGCCATTCAGACATAAATCTATTTCGATCTGGCTTATTAAGACCATTATATTTCCACTTTTACATGAAAATCTGAGCGTTTGCATGTGCAAAACCCAATCGCACGACTCTGAAGTGCATCTAGATATGGCTCGGGTTCCTCCTTCAATGCGGGATTTTTTCACGTTTTATTGAAACTCATGCATCTGATCACTTAAATCAGCAAGACGAACTCTAGCATTTCAGGTATCTTAAACCAGAGCATACAGCAGGAAAACTTTCTGCAGAGAAATGATGGAGTGCTTTGAATGTTATATTAATATTCACATTTATTAAAACTCAAATAAGCTGCACAGCTTAACCTGCTGTTACGTAAAATAATATTTCTGAATTAGTAAAATGTCTCGGAGGAACACTTACTCAAGTGCAAATAATAAAACTCTGGAAGTTTCTTGTTTGGCGAGGCAAATGTAATGTGCTCGTGTGTTTAAAAGCATAATGACAGATTTTTCTAATAAGCATTTTTCTGTAGACCTCCAGCGACATGCAGTGATGGATGCATGAGTGATCTAACCTAAAACACATCCCCCCACAAACCCACCGAACGACAGACAAAGAAAGACATTTATCTGATTCCCATTCACTCTGTATGTGTGTGTGTGTGTGTGTGTGTGTGGATGGGTGGCTTTATCAAAGACGATGTTTTTGGAGCGTCATCTGTTTTTATTTGGCTGACGGACAGCAGCACCATCATAAATTATCCGAAGACCAGACACACAAAGTGACACACAATCGTTCCCAGAAGTGAGCTGAAAATCAAAGGTAAAAATGCAGTGCATAATGAATATAAATGCATGCATTTTTAATTCTAAAAATGTAAAATGTTATTTAAGCCTGTAATAGTTGCAGCGTTTGCCAACTGAAGTAAAAAATCACTTGAGAAACCACCCTAGCAACGGTCCTGTCAATCATCCAGCAACCAAACAGCAATTTTGCATGGGCCCCGCTCACATTTCCTTCAGAAAATGCAAAGATATAATCATCATGAGCTTTATTTATGTGCGTCTATATGTGCGCATGTACAAAGCTGCAGCTTCCACGACAGTGGATTGGATTATGGGCGTCTGCAGCTAGAGATAATTAATAAATATCCGTCTAAATGGAAGCTAATTGCAACAGTCACACACACAGTCTTATTCACCCATAAATAAAGTGAATGTGCAGCCTACATACCATCTGCTCCAGTCTACATTATTCGGAGAGCATGTGGACGAGGCGAAACATTTAACCTTCAATGTGTTCACTCAAACACCATATGCTCAAGCGCCAATTTACAGTCTGAAATATCCAGAAATCTTTACATTCTCATCAACCGAGTTCGACCTAGTCGATTTTCTACAGTTCAATAGCACTTGAAGGAAATGTCTAGTAAAAAAAAAAACCCACTTTCTTTTGTACCTCAGTGTCGGCATCTCCTATAGGTGTATGTATGAACACACACACACCGTTCACAACAGTATCATATCAGTCTGGGTCACACAAAGAGGAGTCGCATTACTGTAACACAACACCTGGACTAACCGTTAGGACTGGGAATGGAGAAGCGCTTCATTAAAAAAAGCAAATACTTTATGGAGTTAAGTGCTTTTGGTTCTCTTAGCAGTTCTGTAACGTGCCAATGCAAACAAAACACCACAATAGGACATGCAATATAAGCATCAGAGTGGTTGTCATGGCGACTAGCATGTTATTTTCTGCCAGCTGTGCATGTGAATCGATTGCACAACTCAAAAAGTCTGCGGAAACACATTTTTCATGCTAAATGTTGCTCTTATTCCTATAGTAATAATATTGAAATGAAACAAAACATACAATTTTTGTTTTGAAACATGCACAATAAGACCAAAAACATGCATTAAGAAAAAAAGACACGTTTGCCGTCTGAACGATTTTTCTTTAAGAAATTAATATTTTTATTCAGCAAGGATGCATTGAATTATGGAAGCTTGTTTTTGCCATTAAATAAAAAACGTTTTATCTCACAATTCTGACTTTTTTCTTGTAATTGCGAGTTTATATCTCACAATTCTGACTTTTTTTCTCAGAATTACAAGATATAAAGTCAAAATTGTGAATTATAAAGTCAGAATTGTGATATAAACTTGCAATTCGGACTTTTTTACTCGTAATTATGAGATTTAAACTAGAAAATTGCATTATAATGTCCAATTGTGATTTAAAAAAGATGTTTTTTTCTCAGAATTGCAAGTTCTCGCAACTCGCAATTGTGAGTTTATATCTCGCATGTTCTGAGAAAAAAAGTCAGAAATGCATGTAATAAAATCAGAACTGTGATAAAAACTCAAGAAAAAAGTCAGAATTGTGACTTTAAATTACACAATTGTGAGTTTAAATCTCACAATTCTAAGAAAAAAAATCAGAATTGTGAGATAAAAAAATGCAATTGCCTTTTTAATTTTTTTTAATTAAATTTTTTAGTGGTGGAAACAAGTTTCCATAATAAATTGATCAAAAGTGAGTTTTACATTGCAATAAAAAACTATTTCAAGAAAAAAAACTGTTCTTTTGAGCTTGGCATTTACTTTTTCAACATTGATAATAATCATAAATGTTTCTTGAGCAGCAAATCATCATATTAGAATGATTTCTGAAGGATCATGTGACACTGAAGACTGGAGTGACGATGCTGAAAATTCAGCTTTGATCACAGAAATAAATTACACTTTACTATATATTCATATAGAAAACAGTTATTCTGAATCATAATAATATTTCACAATTTTTACTGTATTTTTGATCAAATAAATGCAGCCTTGGAGAGCAGAAGAGAGCATTAAAAAGTTTTTTTTCCATTTTTTTTTTCAGAATTCCAGAAAACAAGGCAGAATAACAACGCATGATTGACCTCTCTGGGCTTCTGTATCACGTCAATGTTTTTGTAGTTCCATTTGCTGCCACTAGTAGTGCAGAAAAATGACTCGCCTACCTGTAACTAAACATTATCACACCCAACATTTGTCCAACATTTCACAGGGAAGTGTTCTCATCTTCCTGTCACGCTCCTCTCAGGTGGGACATCGGTCTCGTCGGATTGATTGACAGCTTGTGTTCACTTAACTTTGATGTTGCATCATTTTTCAGTGTTTTATGAGGTGTGAAGTATAATGAGTCGACAGGAAGGATCAATAGATGAAAACAGAAACATATATATATATGTTTATTCTGTGTCTTTGTCAATATAAAAAAAAAATACTGATATGATTCATATAACAGCTATAAATATTAAGATGATTCAATCATGGTGAAAAAGCGAATGACACAGTCACGCTCTGTCATTGCACTCCATTTGAGCATTATGAGAATTCTGGGAAATCTCAGGTCATTATTACTGCACACTGGACTGGAAGAGAAACACAACGTGAACGTTAGAGACAGAACGAGAGCGGAGGGGAATCAAACTAATGATGAACAAACAGGTCATGGCGACGAAGCTGCTTCGTGACGTGACATCAGGCAGATATTCAGACGAAACGGAATTGAAATATATATGTGACGTGTTTTTATGTTTTTATGTGACTAACTGCATATGGCACGTGATAAATTGGGTTCATGAGGAGTTTATAAGGGATCATTAATTGCTAATCAAATCAAAACCTAGTGAGCTGACTACCTAGAGAGTATTTTAAGGCAGTGTTGTTTTAGTATCATTCGAGAAGGTAGCCGTTTTAGCCAAAGTCAGGATCAAAAAAATCACTCTTTACAGTTTTATCTGCCATCTCAACAACATTTCAGGTCAAGTCAGCAGTCTGACAATACAAAAGTCACTTTAGCAACGTTCGTCTCAGGCACAGCCGAAATGTTTCTCAGTTTCTAACAGCAAAGGATTGCAGTTATCTTCAGATGTTGTCACGTGAGGACGCATTAAATTCATCAAAAGTGACAGTAAAGATGTTTCTAATGTTGCAAAAGATTCCATTTCAAATAAATGTTGTTCTTTCTATTCATCAAAGAATCCTAAAAAATAAAAAGTAAGACGATTTCCACAAAAATATGAAGCAGCACAACTGTTTTCAACATTGATAATAATCCTAAATGTTTCTTGAGCAGCAAATCATCATATTAGAATGATTTCTGAAGGATCATGTGACACTGAAGACTGGAGTAATGATGCTGAAAATTCAGCTTTGATCACAGGAATAAATTATATTTTACTATATATTCACATAGAAAACAACTGTTTTAAATTGTAATAAGATTTCACATTTTTTACTGCATTTTTGATCAAACAAATGCAGCCTTAAAAGAGAATATTTTATTATTAGTGTATATATAATTTTAATATTCTGATTCAAAACTATCTTCAGATAACTTAATCTGAAGTTCTTCACTGGTTCATTTAATTTGTTTAGCATTCTGTGCTGAAAATGGTGATGTTAATGACATTTTAAAGGAAAAATGCAATGTTTTCTCATGAAATAATCACATCAAAAGACACCAGATCACAGAGGCTTCATGGTATCCTTCGAAATAAAGTTTCGTTTTTGTTTTGCACAGGGAAAATGTTGCTACAGTGACGTTTCATCTTAATCTGAAAGAACAACTAATGACTAAAGTGTTGTGTGGGGAATTAGTAAAGTAGAGCAAAATGAATAAACAAAAAGCACACAAGATATGAGCAGTTGAGGAAATGTTTATCTGTCTGCTTTAAACACGAGCGGCGCTGTGAGAGGTGATACACTTTCACTGTATGATATCAAGGATGAAATCAAAAGTACTTTCACTGCCATCACTATCACTCACAGCACAAATGAAGGATATCAGAGGACTTGGCAACACTCGAATAAACACTCGGATACATTTGTTAACAGTTCGGTGTCAGAGAAATATTCCAAACAGCCAAAGACTGATGGGGTGGATCTCATGAAACCACACGTCTAGCTCATAATTCAGCCCTAAAATTAAAAGAAAGAAGCAAGAATCACATTTTGCATAAAGCGAATAAAGCCTACGTTCAGACTTTTTGCATTGTGTGATATTATTTTCATGATAATCAAACACATTTTCCACCAAATGATCATTATTTTAATGCATTCAGATGTTTTGCATTTTTCAGCAATGAATCTCATTACATTTTTTATTTAAATCAGCATTGCAAAAAATTGCAAAATGCATTTTCCCCTTAAAATGTAAAAGCATTACACAAATACTACCAAAATGCACGGAACTGGTCTGTTCTGATGGGTCACGAACAGCAGGGAAAAAAACAATGCCGAATGCAAATAATAAAATGCAACTAATATTGCATTACAGTAATGAGAGTTTGAGGGTAAATGTCCTTAATTGCCATGAAAATAATGTCATGCAATGCAAAAAAATCCTAATGATCCTCAAATTGGCTTCATTGTCTTTATGCAAAATATAAACGGCATGGTGAAATATGAGCTGGACATGTTCTGGAGGGTTTAATGAGATTCGGCCAATGATCAGAGACTTTCAGGGCGGTTTGTGAGAGAATGTGAGTTTTGCTGTGGCATCAAATCTGGCCGTCCAGTGATCTCTCTCGCCTTTTGTTTTCTGACAGACTCTCTGCTTGCTCAGCAATCGACTATAGAAATATTTTGGCAGGCTCGCGCTTTGTTTTCATTTCACAAAAGATGTGTGGTGGTAGCGGGGCGAGGGGGCAGGGCGGACGGGCCATCGCACTCTCTCTCTCTCTCTCTCCCTCACTCTCTCTCTTTCTTTTCAATCTAAACAGCAGGAGGAAGTTGTAAATCATAGTAATGTACTCAGCCGTAATTCGGACCAGCAGGGAGAGCAGCACACACACACACACACACACACACACATGTATTTCTCCTCCATACGGCGGGAGTTTACAGTCGGCACAAAGATGCTTTAATCAGTGCAAACGAGCCAATGACACCAGATCCCCAATCACAGCCAGTCACAGTACAGCGCAAACTCAATCACGGACGCACATGGAAACACAGACCTCGCTTATCTGCACTGGACTTTTAAAGGGATCTTGATATTTTCACTGTCCATTCATAGATATATTCTAACCAGTCCATCTAGACTGTTTAAGAGTTAGTCAATCAGAACAGAGGTCATTTGCATATAAAGGAACAAGCACGTGATATGATGTCAATTACCACAGAAAATAATTACAGTACAGTGATGCATTTAGAAAGTGTATGGGGCAAGATAAGCGCTTGTATTAATTAAACTGTACATAAAATGTGCTTTTTGTGCATTGAAGTTGTCTAAATCATCTCTTTAGTAGTATGATTTCTGTTCTAGCCACTTTCGGTTATGCATTTTTTCCCTACTGTATGTAAACGGGATAGATGCGTTACGTAACGTCTCTGTCTGGTATCCTTGCATATACGGTAACACATGAAAGTGAACAGGTTTGCCAACATCACATTATCATGACGGGAGTTATATAGATTATAACCTTGCACAGACAAGGTTAGTACGTGATTTTATTATACTAGCCTCATGATAACATGTATCATGTTTAATGATCATTCAAGTGCTTCATAGACTTCCTTCTCATAGAGAAAATGGATATAAAACTAAATAACAACAATGTTTGGTGCATGAATTGACTAACATTAGACGTTTTTCAAACTATAATAGTATATAAAGTATTATATATAGTAGAGTTGCACGATTCTAAATTTAGAATCACAATTTTTTAGTTTCAAACAGAGATCACGATTCTGAACAGACAACTAAACAAAATAACAAATGTTTAAAATGTTTAATGAATTATTTAAAAAAAATCACTTTAAATGACTCACTCATAAAGACTTAACTTGTTTCATTACTGGATGAATCAGCGTTTTTTGGAAAAATCTCCTGAATGAATGATTCAATGACTCACTTTTTTGAACTAATTTCTGGAATGAATGATTCAATGACTCCCTCATAAAGACCTCACTTGTTTTATTACTGGATGAATCAATGTTTTAACAAATCTCTTGAGTGAATGATTCAGTGACTCACTCATAAATACTTCACTTGTTTCATTACTGGATGAATCAACATTTTTGAACAAATCTCTTGAATGAATGATTCAATGACTCACTCATAAAGACTTCACTTGTTTCATTACTGGATGAATCAGCGTTTTTGGACAAATCTCCTGAATGAATGATTCAATGACTCACATTTTTGAACTAATCTCTTGAATGAATGATTCAATGACTCCCTCATAAAGACTTAACTTGTTTTATTACTGGATGAATCAGCATTTTTAAATGAATCTCTTAAACGAATGATTCAATGGCTCACTCATACTTGCTTCATTACTGGATGAATCAGTGTTTTTGGACAAATCTCTTGAGTGAATGATTCAATGACTCACTCATAAAGAATTCACTTGCTTCATTACTGGATGAATCAGTGAATTTGAAAGAATCTCTTGAATGAATGATTCAGTGACTCACTCATTAAGACTTCACTTGTTTCATTACTGGATGAATCAGTGTTTTTTGAACTAATCTCTTGAATGAATGATTCAATGACTCCCTCATAAAGACTTAACTTGTTTTATTACTGGATGAATCAGCATTTTTGAATGAATCTCTTGAATGAATGATTCAATGACTCACTCATACTTGCTTCATTACTGGATGAATCAGTGTTTTTGGACAAATCTCCTGAATGAATGATTCAATGATTCACTCACAAACACTTCACTTGTTTCATTACTGATGGATCAGCATTTTTGAACAAATCTCTTGAGTGAATGATTCAATGACTCACTCATTAAGACTTCTCTTGTTTCATTACTGGATGAATCAGTGAATTTGAAAGAATCTCTTGAATGAATGATTCAGTGACTCACTCATTAAGACTTCTCTTGTTTCATTACTGGATGAATCAGTGAATTTGAACAAATCTCTTGAATAAAACTCTAATAAATAGCATAATAGTATATAAATGACAACAAAACAATACTGAAAAAAATGGGCGAAAGACTCAATGATAGTTAAACTAGTCCTTCATCTACAGTTCTCTAGTTAGTTTTAATCCTATATGATTCTTGGCCCTGACAGTTCAGTTTTGGATCAGTATACATGAAAACTTTCTCAGTTCTCGATTCCTCATCTTCACGACGCCCTCGTCACCCTCAGAATCCCTCTTCTGACGTCTCAGATCTGCAGCCAAATGCTCCTCTGGAAGAGTTTTCTCAGTCTTTCCTCTCACATGCCCGCTTTCTCTAATCACAGGCCTACTTGGCAACCAAAGCTCCGGGAAGCAATCAATAAAACCTTGTTACTCTAATTGTGAGATTATAATCTTGACCGCGACGTCTTCTGCATACTCAAACAGCGAGTCCATTAGAGACATTTCCCAGCTACTTTCTTCAGCCAAGAATGCAAATGCAAAGACTAACATTTGAGCTGCGCTATCACATTGAGATGAACTTCAGCTGATAAAGGATGAGTAAATTGACACAGTGGTGGAGGAACGGCTTAGCATGCTAATCAGAGGCAGTGTTTTCAAAATGAGATCACGTTTAAAGGGATAGTTCACCCAAAAATGGAAATTCTGTTGTTAATTACTCACTCTCATGTCATTGTACACCTGTATGCTGTTATGTATTTAATATAAATTATGCACTATGATTATGTGTCAGGAAAACACCGATCAGGCATAACATTATGAGCACCTTCCTAATATTGTGTTGGTCCCCCTTTTGCTGCCAAAACAGCCCTGACCCGTCGAGGCATGGACTCCTCTAGACCCCTGAAGGTGTGCTGTGGTATCTGGACCAAGATGTTAGCAGCAGATCCTTTAAGTCCTGGAAGTTGCGAGGTGGATCCTCCATGGATCGGACTTATTTGTTCAGCACATCCCACAGATGCTCAACTGGATTGAGATCTGGGGAATTTGGAGGTCAAGTCAACACCTCAAACTCGTTGTGCTCCTCAAACCATTCCTGAACCATTTTTGCTTTGTGTCAGCAGCATTATCCTGCTGAAAGAGGCCACAGCCACCAGGGAATACCGTTTCCATGAAAGGGTGTACATGGTCTGCAACAATGCTTAGGTAGGTGGTACGTGTCAGAGTTACATCCACATGGATGGCAGGACTCAAGGTTTCCCATGCAGCAGAACATTGCCCAAAGCATCACACTGCCTCTGCTGGGTTGCCTACTTCCCATAGTGCATCCTGGTGCCATGTGATCCCCAGGTAAGCAATGCACACGCACCCGACCATCCACGTGATGTAAAAGAAAATGTGATTCATCAGACCAGGCCACCTTCGTCCATTGCTCTGTGGTCCAGTTCTGATGCTCACGTGTCACTGTTGGCTCTTTCGGCGGTGGACAGGGGTCAGCATGGGCACCCTGACTGGTCTGCAGCTATGCAGCTCCATACACAACAAACTGATGCACTGTGTATTCTGACACCTTTCTATCAGAACCAGCATTAACTTCTTGAGCAATTTGAGCTACAGTAGCTCAGACCACACGGCCAGCCCTCAATGAGTCTTGGCCGCCCATGTCCCTGTCATCGGTTCACCACTGTTCCTTCCTTGGACCACTTTTGATAAATACTGACCACTGCAGACCGGGAACACCCCACAAGAGCTGCAGTTTTGGAGATGCTCTGACCCAGTCGTCTAGCCATCACAATTTGGCCCTTGTCAAACTCGCTCAAATTCTTACGCTTGCCCATTTTTCCTGCTTCTCTTGCTGCCTAATGTATCCCACCCACTAACAGGTGAAGAGATGAGAGTACATGAGAGTAAGTAAAGAGACAGAAGTTTAATTTTGGGGTGAAATATTCCTTCTATATTGCTTAAAAATATATAAACTATTGCTTCTACTCTTGCATTGGAATTCGCTCATGAAAAAGCGATGGAAATTCAGCAGAACATCACACAGACGGAAGGAGCATTGATGTTTTCTCTTCGTAATCAATTCTCTCCCTGTATCTGTCTGTCTCTCTCATTCTCAGTTCCATTCAACTCTCTCCTGTCTCTCTCTCTCTCACTTGTTTTTTTTTTCCGCTCTTGTTCAGCCGCTATCGATCGTTTGAGTTGGCTGGAGGTCAACCCTCGGCGGACTCCAGACTCTTTTGTTCGTGGTGGTTACCGTGGCGATCCTCCGTGACCCTGAACACACAGAGGGCTCGTTAGGGGCCAAGCGGAGACGATCTCTCCCCTACAATCAGACGGGGTCAAAGATCGCAGGAGGACAGCTCAGTCAACGTAAATGTGAAGACTCCTGGGAACGACGCGGCGCCTGATCTGAGACCGAAACGAGTGTGTGATGGACTGGCCTTGTGTGTGGTAAGTCGGGGAGGGGGCTGGACCGGGATCAGACCTGTTTCCATGACATTCATTTTCAATGGAACCTTTTCAAATGGAATCAGTTACAAAGTAACAACGGAATGAAAGAAAGATCAAACAGCCTCTCCTGATCTTCACATGTACAGTGGGATCTGAGAGCATTCTGCATAATTGAATCCACATTTTGTCATCATGAATTATATTGTCAGATTAATGATCATTTTCTCCAACATGATTCCAAACAGCATCAATGGAAGGAGAAAATCTCATGATCAATATCAATATGTCTATATGTGACTATTCAAAATGAGTGTCAATGATCATAATAATACAGAATCTTTTATAATGTATATAGTAACACTTTACAATAAGTCTCATTTGTTAACATTAGTTAATGCATTAAATGAACTAACATTAACAAATTAAACCTTATTGTAAAGTGTTTATACTTATAAAAACTTATAATATTTATATATAATAATTAACCTAGAATTTGTTTATTTTTAGGTTTAAATGGTTTAAACTCATTTACTTACATTTGATATAATGTAGAGTCATTTAATGTTTATAATTTATAGTATATTTATACTTGTAAGACCTTATAATATTTATATTTCTATAATATTTATATTTCGTAAAATCCTAAAAGTTTTTTTTCTACGGATAAACTAACTCATTACTTATTTATTTTATAAGAAATAATGCAGAATCTTTTAACATTTAAAATGTAAAGTATATTTTAATACATTATATTTCTACAATATTCTTTTTCTTAAAATCCTAAAAGTTTGTTTATTTCTAGGTTTAATTAAATTTATTTACTTACATTTGATTAGTCACATAGAAATATTTATAAATATAAATTATAAATCCTTACAATATTTATATTTCTATAATATTTGTATTATTATATTTTTGTATATATACAGTATGTATATAATATATTCATTTTATATCAGAATGTTTTTTCTTAATTTTGAAGTTTAAATGATAAAAAATCTAAAATATTAAATCTCTCAAACTTTTGAACCCAATTGACCTTTCGCGAAAACCCGCCTCCCCCTTAGTTACTGTTGCTATGTCTGACAATCCATGAGCAAAGAGGGCAAGGGGCCAACAAACAAGACAGAGCAGGTTACATTTGGTATGAAACAAAGTTTCAGCTTTCAAATTTTCAACAGCTCATCTCTTTACTACTAGTTATAGCATGAAATAAACGTGAATGAACATCAGAAGGACTGTTGTTTAAACCGCGAAAAGACGTCAAATCACACCATTTTTCAACTTCAAATCCACCAACGTTAATCTACTAACTCTCCTGTCTGGTTTATTTGTCAGACAAAACGGTGGATTTGGCATTATAATGGGTCAGATCGCCTGTCAATCAAACTCCAGGTGAAGGGTTAATTGCATACATACAAATATACATAAACAAACAGCAGAGAGATACAGACTCTGAAATACATTATGAAAGTAAAACAAGCCGTGAACCACAGCGGTTAGCTCCTTCTTTTGTCAGTTTGTTATTAAACCTTTTTAATATAATAGTAAAGCAATTAAAAAAAGAACACACAAATATAATAATAAAACAGTGAATGTCAAGTTGATAGGATTTCATATGCAAGTTAATTAATTCAATCTTGTCAAGCTGTTTTTTGCATAACTATTTCTCTTACTGAGACGTTTGAATGAGCAATAAAAAATAGACTTTACAATCTTGACTCTGTGGTAAATATATTAAAAACCTCTCATGAAAATCCAGGAGGATCTAATTTAAGGTCAGAGATTCTTCAATAACTCACAGAAATTGTGATGTAGATCTAAATGAACATGAAAAGAAACAATAAAAAATCCTGCCAGAGTGTTTTGAAAAAAAAGACTCACACTTAAAGGCCAATGAGATGGAAACGAAAGAGACGCTGTTAATAAAGCAGAAAGACATTTTCAGCTAGTTGGGGTTGTTTGTCTGGCTTTGGTCTGTGGTCAGTCGGTGTGTGTGTGTGTGTGTGTGTGTAACATTACAGCGTTAAAGGCAAAATCAGTCTGAACTGCCTAAACCTGGTCAAGCGAAGTAGATACGCAGACAGATGTCAAATATGAGTCTCAGAGTAAACAAACCAAGACGAAAGGAGAGAGCGAGAGAGGTTTATCAGATCCTCTTCAAGTATATCCCACAGAACTGCGACCGAACGATATATAGTATCAGAATATATTCACTATGATTTGGCCATTAATATTCCTAAAGAGCATGTCATTAGACTAGTTTCACGTTTGTTCCTCATCTCATGAGTATATCCGGATCCTGCGTTTCAGAAAGACGTCGAGCTGTTAATATCGTTCATCTCGAAGCCACATGAAAATCAAAACTGAACAAAAAGCCATTTCCTGTGTTATCTGATTGAAAACAATGGAAAAGATTAATATGAAGAACTAAAAAAGCTGTAAATCCAGGCTTTCAAACATCAGGTTTGAGGGTTTTGAATCTTACCTGACTCGGGGAGAGGAACTCTTGGTTGTTCTCACTCATGTACATGTTGTCACCATCAAACTGCGGGCAGATGGAGAGAAGAAGATTAAAGTTTGATTGGTCAGACAGCTGAGATAAAGGAAAATGATTTGCATATCAGACAGAACGTGGAAAAAAGGGAAAGAACAATTCCATCAAAACCATCACAGAGACACGGAGAGAGAAAGACAGAATCCCACTGCCAAACCCTACTGTGCTGCCTACCTAGACAGCATTTTAGGGCATGTTCTGCTTCTTTTGCAAGTTCAATTCTAAAGCAAGTAACATTCCTTTGCAATTCTAAATTAGAGCTTTAATGAGAACGCTGTCTTAACCAGGCATGATGGGACGCGGCTGGAACAACAACATACAAAGTATGATAATGATTTTCTCAGTACTGATCATGGGCTTAATTTAATGTTGAAAGCATCTAATGTGAGTTTGAATATCATTTTGAATGATCTTATAGCCATACTGAATGCAACAATGGATAATCCACCTCCGATCTTCAAACTGTGAACTCAATGTGAACAAACAAGTATATTGTTTCGGTCACTCTGTATGTATTTTTAATAATGTTAAAATTGAGTATTATTTATTGATTTAAATATGTTGTTGTCCATTTCATTGCGAGTGCAGTGCAGAAACTCCGCCCACACACTCTTCTGATTGGCTGTGATTTTGGATTGATTTGGTTGCGAGTCCAGTGCACTTGCAAAGAGACTCCGCCCACACACTCTTCTGATTGGCTGTGATTTTGGAATGTTTTGGTTGCCAGTCCAGTGCACTTGCAAAGAGACTCCGCCCACACACTCTTCTGATTGGCTGTGATTTTGGATTGATTTGGTTGCGAGTCCAGTGCACTTGCAAAGAGACTCCGCCCACACACTCTTCTGATTGGCTGTGATTTTGGAATGTTTTGGTTGCCAGTCCAGTGCACTTGCAAAGAGACTCCGCCCACACACTCTTCTGATTGGCTGTGATATTGGATTGATTTGGTTGCGAGTCCAGTGCACTTGCAAAGAGACTCCGCCCACACACTCTTCTGATTGGCTGTGATTTTGGAATGTTTTGGTTGCCAGTCCAGTGCACTTGCAAAGAGACTCCGCCCACACACTCTTCTGATTGGCTGTGATTTTGGATTGATTTGGTTGCGAGTCCAGTGCACTTGCAAAGAGACTCCGCCCACACACTCTTCTGATTGGCTGTGATTTTGGAATGTTTTGGTTGCCAGTCCAGTGCACTTGCAAAGAGACTCCGCCCACACGCTCTTCTGATTGGCTGTGATTTTGGATTGATTTGGTTGCGAGTGCACTGCGCTTTGCTAAGAGACTCCGCCCACACACTCTTCTGATTGGCTGTAATTTTGGATTGATTTGGTTGCGAGTCCAGTGCACTTGCAAAGAGACTCCGCCCACACGCTCTTCTGATTGGCTGTGATTTTGGATTGATTTGTTTGCGAGCGCAGTGCACTTGCAAAGAGACTCCGCCCACACGCTCTTCTGATTGGCTGTGATTTTAGATTGATTTGTTTGCGAGCGCAGTGCACTTGCAAAGAGACTCCGCCCACACACTCTTCTGATTGGCTGTGATTTTGAATTGATTTGGTTGCGAGTCCAGTGCGCTTGCAGAGAGACTCCGCCCACATGCTCCTCTGATTGGCTGTGTGGGCATACAAATTTATTGTTGCTGGAATCTTATTGAGTCTCAGAGGGCAAAACATCGGCCATCATATTGGATTTGGACCACCATGCATTAATAATATTGGCCATGATATTGCCTATGGGCCATCATAGACTTATAATATCAACCATCATATCAGTTATTAGCACACATATATTCATAAAATCTACATATGCACACACACACACACACATTATTAAGGATCACATTGTTATCTTAGCAAGTAGTCAAACTCTACTGGAATCAAATCTCCTCATATGCTGATATTTCATTTGCAAACAACTTTTTCTACTGACAGTCTGAACAGGTGAAAACGAGATAGAAAAACCGTCCTGGTTCTGAAATGATGGAGCGGTGTGAAAGGAAGGATATGACAGCTCGAAAGAGAGAATTTTAAAACCGACCACAATTGCCCTGCAGCTTGTGTCCTCAGATTGAAAGGTTGAGAACAAACACGTCGCTCCTGCTATCATGATTCTGAGGTGAATAACTCATAACTTTAGTTTTAAACGCATGCGAGGATGCAAGAGCAGGACGACCGCAGCCACCGAACACTGTCAGAAAAGAGAAACACAACATAAGCTCTGACAGCTGTCAAATATAAGAGCAAAATGTACAAGGCTATTTTTTTTATTTTAATCAAAGCCTTGCATATTATGACTGAAGAAATAAACGACTCATTCTTTACATTTACTTTGTAATTTCTTCATAATCACTCGTAGACAAAACAACAACCAAGCGACGCTCATATTTACGCAACAGTTATAAGACAAACAAACCAAAACAAAATATAATCACGCAAACAGGCAGTGCGTCAATGTGGCGTTTGCTAAAACCACACAAATCAATATGATACTAGAAAACTCAACGGCTAGATTTGAAAAGTAGATAGGATGTATTGCATGCACAATATATCACTGAACAATCAGTATCAGATTTCATAAAATCTAAGCATTGCAAATTAGTGCATTTCTACCTAAATAACAAAAGGCCCACTTTGCCCACAATGTTTCACATCATGCATTGCATGTGAGTCCTCAGCAGGTAAATGCAACAGAGAAAACCAACACTAGAGAATCAGTGAGCTTCTCTCTTTCAGGGCGTCCTCATCCATCTCTCTCTCCTCCCAGAGAAATGTGATATTATACTGCCATCCGACATCATGCATAATGACAAACCCGTCAAACAGCTGATGGGGGTCGTAGAGCATTTCTAATGTGAACACCTCCCACCCCCACACGCATATTATATGTATATGAGTATGTGTGTGTGTGTGCGCTAAACATTCATCATGCATTTATATATTCTATACAGCAAACTGCAGCATCAATAATACAGTATTGTAGCATTGCATCGCATTGCACACACACATACACTACTAAAGGCAGCGCTGATAGTTTTGTTTATCGTCTTCTTCTGGAAATGCACTAGGATATCTCCCCCCCCCCAACTCTTCTAATTAAGATGCAAATATATCCAAACGCACTATAGACATCTTCACAAATTACACCCTTTCACAGTGTGTTTGTGTGCACGTGTGTGTGTGTGTGTGTGAGAGAGAGAGAGAGAGAGAGTGTGTGGGGGTGGTGTGAAGTTATAATGGAAGATTAAAAGATTTTCCCCCTTATCTGCAGATTTTATTACATTCAGACACGTGTGCACAGAAATATATATACACTAGCGCTCAAAAGTTTGGGGTCAGTAAGAATTTTTATTTTTTTTTTTAAAGAAATTAATACTTGTATTTAGCAGGGATGCATTAAATTTATCAAAAGTGAGAGTAAAAATATTTATAATGTTACAAAAGATTACTATTTCAAATAAAAAATGTTTTTTAACTTTCTATTCATCAAAGACGACTGTTTTCAAATTTGATAATGAGAAATGTTTCATCATGTTTTATTAGAATGATTTCTGAAGGATCATGTGACACTGAAGACTGGAGTAATGATGCTGAAAATTCAGCTTTGATCACAGAAATAAATTATATTTTGAAATATATTCACACAGAAAACAGCTTTTTTTGAATTGTAAAAATATTTCACAATTTTACTGTATTTTTAATCAAATAAATGCAGCCGTGGTGAGCAACAGCATTTAATTCTTCACAATTCAATAGTTTCACTACCCAGAAGAACATTTAATCAGTCAGTAGTTGCTCAGGAGAACGTTTGAGTCATTTTTAAGATCTTCCGATTGCCGATTCTGGTATCCATCATGGTAAATTTTCATTTAAGACAGACACCGCATCGAGCATGTTTGTATAAAGTGCTTCTCAGATGTCTTTAACTCTATTAAAACAGCTCATATTATATCACGCCCTTCCGTTTAAGGCCAGTTCCTGTAGAAAGAGCCACAAATACAAACACAGAGCTGAACACCTGTGAGTGTGTGTGTATAGTTGAAAACATACTGAGAATCAGTGAAATATATATATTCGTTTCCAAAATAATATCTGCTCTGCATAAAGACTTATTTTTATACAGTGATATTGTTTTTTTATTGTTCATATTGCATGTTGTTTCTTCTTATTCATACTGTGTATTGACCCTATTGTGTGTTATTCTTACTAGCTATTGTCTCTTATATTTAGTGTCTGTATGTTATTGTTTCTTGTGAGCCTCTTCTTTCTTGAGAGGAATGAACAAAATAAGACTTTCATTGTACTAAAGTGCAGATGACAATAAATCTTTTGCATCTAATAGCATACACAATAAACAATGCAAACATGCTTCATTGTTGTCACACAAAATAGGATAAAATAAGGAGTCAAGAAAGTGATTGTGATTGATTTCACGTCTGAAAACAGAAGGTCAAGCAAGGTCTCATGCAGCGATGTATACTGCACATTTTGACAAATGTCATCCAATGCATGTGGAACATTAGCATAGTGTGTTCGGTATTCATACTACAGGACTAGTATGACTAGTATAGCAGTATTTGCTCTCTCTCGGCACATCTGCCATGCCAGGCTTTTCTATTACCCATCTAATTGCACATTCGGCAGTGACAAGAGCTCATTAGTGCTTAATTACACACGTGTTATTTAGTACAAACATCTCCATTTGGGCCCCTTTTGCCGTGTAATTGTTCTGCGGGGACGGCCGTTGAGATGGAGGGCACGTCGGAGTGATTCGTGCTGAGTACGGAAGGCTGGAAGTAGGTCATGTGCCGTAGCAATAAACAAGGAATGCTGCAATAAAATAATATAGTCACACACACACACACACACACACACACACACACGCACAAATGCACTCATGCCGAAGCAAGTAATATCCAAAGCTCATGTAATATTTACAGTGCACTAATAGATAGATGGCAGAGAGAAAGAGACTCTTTTGCATTTGAATTTCAGAGAAAGCTGCAGACTACATGAATACTGGTTCTGTAAGTTTGTTGTTTGCATTATAGAAATCTGACTATGAGATTGACTGATGCATATGGGTCCAAAAGTCTGAGAACACACTGAAAATCTGGGATTTTGTACATTTAAAGGGGTCTTGACATGGATTTTTTAAATAATTATTTGAATATGTTCGCTTATAGGTTCACTAATAATGTTAGTAAAGTTTTTTGCACAAAAATAAAAACAAAAATTATTTTCAACCTTCATTCTGAGCATTTTTAAGGCGCGGCTCCTTTAAGGCTTGTCACTGTTATGATTGGCTAACATCACTGCATGGGAAACAGTATCAACGCCCACTCACTGTTTGAAATGGTTTTATATTATCCATATAAAACCGTCATTCACAGACAGAGCATTATGAAATCATTAACTTGCGGTTTCAGCTGCTGTCAGATCTAAAACAGTCGACTGCTTCATCTGTCAACAAAAGTTTCTTTGCAAACTCTCCATTACACAGTGCCTTGTTTACAAAATAAAATGCTCCGAACAAACATATAATCCTCTGACGTGATCCGGGACGCCATTAAAATAAACAATCCACTTGTTTCCGACACTGGGATCCTTCTGAAGTCTGTACAGAGACTCAAACCAGCTATTTAAACTGCAAACGTTCTTTCACTCTTTCATTTGTCCTGTTGTCGACAGACTCAAGCGCATGGAGTACTTCAGAAACTGAACTGATCTGTGTACTGTATCAGTGTAGACAGCATCACTGATTATAATTGCTTCTATTTGCTTTAGACGCCAGTGTAGGCAAATGTCAGCCGATAAGCAATTGATTGCCAGTGGGCGGGGCCTATGGTGTGATGATGAATAACTATTGGTCGATGTCATGCTCTGGAGGCGGTCATATGCAAATGTATTGCCTGTGTGACATCAGATTCCACAATATCCAAACTAGACGTTTTTGGAGCTTAATTAATTAAATAAATACTGTTTATAATGAGGAGGATGTTTTAAGCTCTGAAATTTGCAAGATGTTTTAATGGTACAATGACCTCTTATATGTCAAAAGACCATTGATTTCTCATGTCATGACCCCTTTAAACCTGGAAATTAAGTTTTAGGATTTTGGAAAATATATAATAATGTAAGGTTTTATAAGTATAAATATACTTATATACCCTATTTCAACTTAAAAACTTAAGATCAGCTGCTGCCTGTATAAGTTATTTCAACAAAGTATATTAATATAACGTTTTAAAAAAATTTAGTCGAATCTCGTATAACTTATAAAAGTTGAAATTGCTTAAATTATTTTAATGAGTTCAAGTAATGAGTTCAGTGTCATGACTTATTGATCATATAATTTTTTACAGTTATATATTACATATTAAAAAGATTCTGGACTATTTCTGTGTGACTACTTAAATTTAAGTAAATTAGTTTATTTAAACCTAAATAACAGATTTAGCATATTAAAAATATATAAATGTTACAGATACACATTGTAAGGTTTAATAAGTATAGATATATACTATAAATAATAAATATTACAATGATTCTGGACTATTTCTGTGTGATGTAAGTAAATTAGTTCACAGATAAAATATCAGTATAGTAAAATTAAACCTATTATAAGGTTTAATAAGTATAAATGCATAATATAAATTATAAATATTAAAAGATGCTGCATTATCATTATCAATGACACTAACATTTGATTAGTCGTATATAGACACATTGCTAATGATCATGTGACTGACAGTCAGATTTTCTTTTTCAATTAAAGAAAAATCATCTCAAATCTTTCTGATCATCAGCATTTGTTCATGTAGCTACAGTTTTGAGACATTCCCAAATGCATGTTTATTTTTCAGACTCAAATTGCAAGTATTTTTAACTAGAAAAATGCAAAATAGAAGCATTTTCACAAGCAGCCTTGAACTTTTGAACCCAACAGTATTTTTCAAGTTTTTAAACATGATGCAATAATGCAATAAGCATTGCAAAGAGGAGTTTAACCATTGTAAAATCACTTAAAATGCACAAATGTGAGTATCTTTGAGCTTTGAAAGATGACGGCAACAGTAATATGAGTTAAAAGTTTGTTAAATAGGTAAAACTACTACTAATAATCATCAGGAAATCAACTCTTGCCAATAGTTCGTTAATACAGAATGTGCATCAGCATTTTAAACAGCCCACAAACTCAATCAGAAATTTGAGTTTGAATGCAAATTATAAATCACTCTGGATGCTGATTGGTCGATACAGTTAAAACACAACTATGGCGTGAAACAGCTGTTGCAGCACGACCTCTCGAACCCGACTGCTTAATTAAACATGCAATTCGATTCAGTTCACCAGAGTCCAATTCACACGTCAGCTTGCTTTGCTTCTGACCTTTTATTCTGTCTCAGTTACTGTAATCTGGCAACCGGCGCGCTCGTCCGGGCCAACTTGGACTGAACAATTCAAACAATCCAGTTGTTGCCAGAACAGCGCTCACAATCCGAGAGAACAGCGGCGGTAATGACGGGAGCTACCGGTGCTCGTCTCCTCTCTGGAGAATGAATAATATTCTGGCAGTGCCGAATCTAATAGGCGCTCTCTCTTAGATATTCAGCTGAGAATGGCACTTATGAAATATTAATATCATACAAAAATATGGCAACTCCAGCGCACTCCATCTCTCAAACTCCAGCGTAATTGACTATGCAAGTCTCTCCAAATCAGGCAGAGGGAGAAAGAAAGGAAAAACAGAAAGCAAGAATATGTCAGCTTTGTGGCAGAGGAAGACGAGCCGCGTCTCACAAATGAGGAAGAATTAAATGTACAGATGTGACAAATGGCCGACGGATCTGATGATTGCACAAAAACACAAACGCACACGCGGCAGAACCCAATTAAACAAGCCAACGGTGATTGTGTGAACGCTAAACCACGGTAAATTACGATAATTGGACATGTTTACACATTCAGATAAATTAAAGCATTAATAACAAACACTTGAATCACAAATGGACCACGACTGGAATGTATTCAAATAAAAAACTCAATGTTTATTCCTGTCTGACCGTGAAGTGTTGAAACCTCCTCAACCGATTTAATATGAAAACAAACGAACACAGAAATGTGTTTCGCTGCAGATTTGTGAAATGTAACGCCTAAAGAGCCACGCCCTCCGTGTTCTCTGATTGCCTAATCATATACGAGTCTTAAAGAGCCACAACAAATTCACGACCTCCAGCTGTGACTGTTATTGTGTGGCTTTATTTCATTCTTCTTTAAAGCTCAAGTAAGAAGAAACACATTTCGTGTGGCGTATTTAAACGGCTTCGTGTCCTAAACACACACAGACCAAAACTCAACAGCTTTCTTTAATAATAAAGGCCTAAAAAACTTGTTTTAGATGTGAGATTTCAGATACAAAGACCTTTACGACTTACAGTATTTCTTTATACAGTACTAGATCAACAAATAAACAACATATACAAATGAATAAATAAATAATACATTCATTTATGCCATTTTTTAATCATATTTTATATAAAATATTATTAAAAAAATGGCATAAATATATATATATATATAAAATATTATTAAAAAAATGGCATATACATATATATATCATATATACAGTACTGGATCAACAAATAAATAATATATAGAAATAAATAAATGAATAATACATTCATTAATGTAAATTTTTTGTAATATTTCATTAATATGAATTAATATTCACACATTAAACAATAATTTCTATATAAAATATATATATATATACTAATGAATAAATGTTTATAATATAAATTAATAAATTAAAAAACTTCTATATAAATTATTATTATATATATATATATATATATATATATATATATATATATATATATATATATATATATATATATATACAGTACAGTCCAAAAGTTTGGAACCACTAAGATTTTTAATGTTTTTAAAAGAAGTTTCGTCTGCTCACCAAGGCTACATTTATTTAATTAAAAATACAGTAAAAAACATTAATATTGTGAAATATTATTACAATTTAAAATAACTGTTTTCTATTTGAATATATTTCACAAAGTAATTTATTCCTGTGATGCAAAGCTGAATTTTCAGCATCGTTACTCGTCTTCAGTGTCACATGATCCTTCAGAAATCATTCTAATATGCTGATCTGCTGCTCAAGAAACATTTAATGTGTACAATATTTTTTTTAAGGTTTATATGATGAATAGAAAGTTCAAAAGAACAGTGTTTATCTGAAATCTAATCTTTTGTAACATTATAAATGTCTTTACTGCCACTTTTGATTGATTTAATGCATCCTTGCTGAATAAAAGTATTCATTTCTTTAATTTCTTTTCAAAAAAATAAAAATAAAAATTCTTACTGACCCCAAACTTTTGAACGGTAGTGTATAATGCTACAGAAGCTTTGTATTTCAGATAAATGCTGTTCTTTTGAACTTTCTATTCATCAAGGAATCCTGAAAAAAAAAAGTACACAACTGTTTTCAACATTGAAAATAATCATAAATGTTTATTGAGCAGCAGATCAGCATATTAGAATGATTTCTGAAGGATCATGTGACACTGAAGACTGGAGTAATGATGCTGAAAATTCAGCTTTGATCACAGGAATAAATTACTTTGTCAAATATATTTAAATAGTACACAGTTATTTTAAATTGTAATAATATTTCACAATATTACTGTTTTTTACTGTATTTTTAATTAAATAAATGTAGCCTTGGTGAGCAGAAGAAACTTCTTTTAAAAACATTAAAAATCTTAGTGGTTCCAAACTTTTGGACTGTACTGTGTATATATATATACTAATGAATAAATGTTTATAATATAAATTAATAAATTAAAAAACCTAACTTTTTGTGTTACCAGAGTGTGTGTGTATATATATATATATATATATATATTACTTTTACTTTTAAATTCTCAAGTGATTAATTCATGAGGAAATATTACACTTTAAATATATACTATAAGGGAAACCAAACACAACATAATATTCACAAAATTTTTTAATATATTTGATTAAAATCAAATATTCAGGTGGGACTTGTAAACATGTTACAGTATGATATTTTTGGTTATTATTTTTTGCCTGCGCATGCATGAAATCAGTGGAAGAGCCATTGAAAAGTTATAAGATATTTTTTTTAAATAAAAATAAAAACAACATGCACTAATGGATCATGCACAATAAATATATTAGGAGTAGTGTAAGTAAACCGGCTCCAATCAGATTTCATGTTGTCTTTAAAGTATATAATAAAAGTGGGCGTTTGGGTTTTAATAGCGATCATGCATTGAAAGCAGTTTATAGTTCTGTGACGCCCATAAATCTGTATCACATGAGATTATAGTCCTGGATTAACGAGATGAGAACTCAATTTGAAAACACCCACAAATTAGCATCAATTGATATTGTGAGTTCGCGGGTCCAGACGACAGCGGCGCCGTTCCCGGGATTACACGCTCACGCCGAGCCAACATCAAAACATTACATTAGCACATATTTAGCAGAGGAGGAAAATTTAAGATCTCATTTGGGTAATCCTGTCGTCTTCAGGCGGTTTAGTGTCGTCACCTCGCTGTGTGTGTTTAACGTTTAGCTTAGAGATGAAATGCCACCAAATGAGGGAAACCACTGCGAAAACTCTTAATGAGATCTCGTTAATATCTCAATTGCTTCAGCCAAAAAACTCAATATGAACTCAAACATTTCTCATCAAATGAACTGAGCTGCTATAAACACTCGTACTGTACGGCAACTATTTATCAACTTTGTCTCAGATGTTTCTCCTAAAACTTTTATGACAAATAAACGGACAACGGATTTGTCCGTTTATTTGTCATAAAAGTTTTAGGAGAAACATCAGAGACAAAGTTGATAAACGAATGAGCAACATTTACACCAAAAGCTTCTGCAGGAAAAATCATCTCATGAATATCTCAATTGTTTCTCCTAAACAGCAATGAGATTAAATGGAGAGCAAGAAAACTAAAAATTTCACGCTTAATTCAATGTTACTTGCAATTTCTTTGTAATAATTTGTGAAATTATCCGTTTCTGAGTGAAAATTGTTCCTACGCCAATTTCTTTTTCAGTATAGACACCAAAAATACACAATCTAAAGTCACAGATCTCAATGTGAACGCAAACATTTCTAATCAAATGATCTGAGCTGCTATAAAAACTCATTTTACAGCTCTTTACTCTTGATGATGGCTATACGGACTCATTTGGGTCTGTTTTGCATTATAAAATGCATTTTAGGAGAAATATTTGAGACAAAACTGATACCTAAACTCCATTAAATCTCCGAAACAACAACATTTTCCTCTGGCACCATGTGAAAAAAGGAGGGAAAGAGACTCACAGTGAGAGAAAGAAAGACTGTTGGTTTCAGAGCAATAAAACTCTCTGAAAATAACCGTGTGTGTGTGTGTGTGTGTGTGTGTGTGTGTCGTTCACCTCCAGAGGAAGCTGAAAGGTGAGGGTGGGTGTGTGCATGTGCGGGGGGGTTATTTTAGCTAGTGAGCGGATGTTTAACTGAACCAACTTTTAACTGAACCCTGTGTGTCGAGATGTAAAGATACCGAACAAAGGCCTAAAACCTCGTTCTCCTCCCCTCACCGCAACACCTGACGCACGGGGCCGAGGAGAAACGGCACGTTTCCTCTCAGAGCTGTTAAAGTGGTTGTTCTGAGCTCAACCTTCATGCCAAGGTTTGGTTAGACTTCTTAAAAGGCGGCTGAGGAGACGCTTGATAAAAGGCAGATAATTTTAAACCATTCATATGTAAATGCATGTACGCATCCGGAAAACTGAGCAAAAAAGAACAAGATTTTTTTTTTCCCTCTGTCTTTTTTTAGATCGTTCCTCAGAACTCTGGGCATTGTAAAAAAATATGATATTTTTTTTTTCTGTTTTATTTATGAAAGTGTCAAGACTCTGTGAAAGAACTTTAACTAACTGCAGAATAATGAAGCGCGCACATACATCAGGCCCTCGCGCGCCAAATGTGTTTAAATATTCCTATACATCACTATACTTTCTATGATTTTATGATGATCTATATTTTATGATGATATGAGAATCCACACCTTTGACCAAATTCCATGACTTATTCCAGGCTTCAATGATTACTGCATAACTGTAAAAATATTAAACAAATTTATACAGTAAAATACTGTTTTCCACTGAAACAGTAATATATCATAAAACAATGCATTCTGGGTAATATTTGTCATTTTAAGAAAAGAGGCCTATATGCTACTCTCTCAAAAACGATAAATAATATTACCCAGAATGCATTGTTTTACGGTATATTACTGTTTCAATGGAAAAAAAAATGTACTGTGTAAATTTGTTTTGTTTTTTACAGCTATATATATATATATATATATATATATATATATATATATATATATATAATTTTTTTACATATAATATAATATAATATAATATAAATTATATATATATATATATATATATATATATATATATATATATATAGATTTTATTAATTTCCATGACTTCTCTAGGACTAAAAATCTGAATTTTATAATTTCTACATTAAAGATTACCATAGTATTACCACACATGCTCAAAAACATTGTATATGCATACATTTTATGATATTTTTTATTAGTTCATGCTTATTGTTACTAAAATATTAATTTAAAAAAAATAATAAAACACATATTGACAATAAAATTACAAAAAATGTGCCATGGAAATGTTATTCCTCAACACACTACATTAAGGTAATACCATGGTAAAGTAAGAAATCAGAATTGTATAATTTCTAGGTTTAATATTACCATAGTATTACCATATGCTTAAAAACCATTGCATATCAATGCATTTTGTAGTATTTTTTTCCCTTACAAAAAGTGCACTTTTTTTAAATACTACAATGTTTAAAATAATAAAATATATACTATAATAATAATAATAAATATAAACATATGCAATGTAAATGTTTTTTTTTTTTTTTTAACACTACCATGATGGCAATACCATGGCATTGTTTTAAAGTACCTCAATGAAATGTGAACATGAAAAAACCAAATGGTCCCATCTTTATCATATTTCATTTTAAAATTCCCTGATATTCCCAGGTTTTCTCACGGCCGTGGGAACCCTGATAATGGATCAGATGAGGTACGACCGGTCAGCGTGAGCTGCTTTGTTAGCACTTCAGCGCCGATAAATGATTTACGATGCCGCTTTCTGGAACATCAATACCATCTCGTTTCTAATTAAAAAGAAGCCGCCCACAATATTGCACACGGCGGTGTTCACTCGAGCAGGACGACGAGAAGATCATTCCAAAAGAAAAGCTATTGCAGAGGATTCGGTCAGTGTTTTGGAACAATTTTATTTCCACAGTTTCACATTTTCAGTTAATGTGCTGAGTAGATCAATTGAAAACAAAAGCGGCAGGCGCTCGCATGAAGTTCGAGATTTTCCAGTGAGTCAGACGTGTTTTACTTTGTTAAATACAGACGTCCTTTCAAGTAACGGAAAGTGAAAAAGGAAACTTGGGTAATTCTGAGTCAAACATGTTCACTTTTGAACGTGAGTCACTTTTGAGGGTGATTGAGTGTGTGAACATTTGCAACATTGCAAACATTTTTGCAATTTGCATGTGCACAAAATAAAAATGATGCCTATGATGTATAAAGACGATGCTAAAATGACTGTATGTTCACGTGCATCCTAAATATTCAACAAATGCATATAAAATGCACATGTTTTGGTTTATAGTTTTGGAAATAATTCACAGACATTAATTCTTCTCAGGCTCAAAGCACAGAAAAAAAAAAAAACAATATCCCCAAATACAATTGTGCATGAATATGGTAATGCTTTTACCATCTGAGTATGTTTTGTAAGTCTAAGTAGTTACACTTGACTGTTCGGTTTTTGGCTCAAACTTGAACTTCATGTGTGTGTATTTCTGTGTGTGTGTGTGTGTGTGTGGGTGGGTGGGAGGTTATGGTGGGTGTGAAGTGTGGCCCTATGTGGACATACAGAGGCTCTGAGTTCATCATGTGACCCTCAGAGAACCACAAAACCACCACAGACAGAGTCACAGTCAGACAACAGGGGGCGCTACAGAAAGCCCTGATCCAACACCTAGTGAGCTGAGTGGAAAAACCAATCCAATATGGTGGCTGCGCCAATAGAAATGTTGATTATATCTATTTTTTATAATAAGAATCACTAGTTTCATTTGAGTTAGGATACTGAAGACTAAAGCAAACACTAAATGCATAAATGTAAAGTTAAAATATAGTTATCTTCTTTTGTGTGCACAGGCCTCAAGGCCAGAAATGTGCTAAAAAAGTGTGATCGCAAACAGTAACTAAGCAAGATCGATTTCAAGTCATTATGTGCACAAGTACTGCATTCTCATTGTTGCCACAAGGGACGCTATAGCAATCATTTTGGCATTGGCGAACTTGCATACACTCCTAAAAATAAAGGCTCTATGAGGGCTTTCGCACCGGAGGAACCTTAGCTCCTATAACTAATGGTGGAGTACCTGCTTTTTGGCGTGTTTGCACCGCAGGAACTTGGAACGATTTTAGTTCTAAGAATGCCTTTTTGAGGAAACTAAATTAGTTAAATTAATTAACTAAATTAAATGCACATTAATTGGCCGAACGCATGTGAAACACTGGCACTAAAAAGCCATGTAAACACACAGTTTATAGACTCTATATTTACTCCACAAACATGGAGAACAGCGACAGATGGACTGACGCTGAAGTCCAGGCACTTCTCAGCCTTTATGTTATGGAGGAAATTCAATGCGACTTTGAAGGGACCAAACGAAACATGATTATATATTTCTGCTCAGGCGCTAACTGAGCCCTTCAAAATAAGAGTCCACTGCTCCTTTAAAATTAAAGTCCCGCACAACAACCAGAGCAGCATGTTGTTAAGTGTATAGCGTTTTATTTTTTCCCAAATTCTGTTAATTTTTTTTCCAAATTCCGTTTTTTCCATTTTAATTTTTCTGGATTCATTTTTTTTTTTTTTTTATGTTTTAATTAGTTTGGACTCCATTTTATTGGTTTAAAAAGCATGTTTAATGAATTGAAATTGTGAAACTTATACAACAATTTATTAAAAGTTTAACAAAAAAATAATACATTGTACAGCCCTATGAATACGTTTTATATTTTTTCCTCAAATTTAATTTAATTTTTACCAAATTCTGTGTTTGTGTCTGTTTTAAGTTGTCTGGATTCCATTTTAATTGTTTAATTAAATGTTAATTATCATGTCTAATTAATCAAATTCATAAAAAACAACAAAACATATTGTTATTATTTTTTTTTTAAATCATTTTAAATATTTTTTCAGAAATTCTCTGCTGTGTATTTTAATTTTTCTGGCATAAAACATTAATTTAATTTATCTTTTAATCATATGAAATTTAAAAAACATTTTTGTCAAAGAAAAAATTCTGCACAGCGCTTTACTGTTAAATTTAAAACATGGAAGAAAAATTTTGATTATTCCTTAAAAAAATAAAGTTTTAATAATAATTTATTATTATTATTATTAGTATTATTACATTGAGAAGTAGCTAAATTCTGCTGTTCAATAGTAATATATATTTCTTCAAGTTAAACCGAACTTTTATTTTGACAGGTTGCCGTGAAGACCTTTGAGATTCTGTGTGTTTATGATATATAATAATAGTTTTTCTCAAAATGACAAATTCCGCATTATACAGTAAATTCCATTATTTTATGACTGGATTCCGTGATTCCGTCCGCGTTTACTGCATCACGGAAAGTGACGGCTTTAAGCTTTCAACTGGCGGTGCGAATGAAACCAGGAAAGCGTCCCTAGGGGAACATTTATTTTTCGGGGGACTGCCCTCGTGGTGGTTCCTGTTCCTATATCTAAGTTCATATAACCACCTGGTGCAAAAGCCCCTTACGTTCTCATGAAGAACCTTTATCATCCATGGAACCATGGAACGGTTCTTTAGATAATGATTAAAATGTTCTTTACACTAAGAAAAATACTGAAAGGTTCAGAATGCTGTGAAAAGCCCCTTTCAGAAACTTTATTTTTAAGAGTGTAGACGATGTTTCTGGCAGTGGCATCTCACTAGGGTTTGGATCAGAGCTGGAGAGGGAGATGAATGTACGGAGCGTCGGGTCTCACCCCTGAAGAGGGCAGTCTTTTCTCCTCAGGGTTGGGCCTCACGGGTAATGCGCCGTACAGCCTAACACCTCGATCTCCTACACTGTATCTGCTCTGTAGAGATGGAGAAAAGAGGAGAGCAAGAGAGAAAAGATGGAGGAGACAGAGAGGAGAGAAGAACAGAGGGCAACGGACCCAACTTAGAAGTGACAAACAACCAATAAGAGCTTCACAAATCAAAACAGCATCAATGGCGAACAGGATTTTTGTGGTGTTTTCCCTCGCTGACATGTGACTATGGGTGTTGACTCTTTTTCAACCCTCTTTCAGTGTGCATCTATGGGACTTTTTCACCTGTTTCTTCATCAGTGTGTGTAAACTGTGCACCTTAACTTAAAAACTTAGTGTCAGGGGTTTGATCACATGACTATCAGCACTAGTACTAGTGATGATTGACTTAAATGCCACTAATAACATATTGTGCTCAGCAGGAATAATGACATATGAACTGATTTCAGTCAGTCATTCTGGCCTCTGTATCAGTGTGTGTGTGAGTGTGTGTGTGTGTGTGTGTGTGTGTGTGTGTGTGTGATCTCCTCTGTCCCACTCTGTGTGTGAGGCTTGTTTGAGGAAACGCTCCCGGCAGGAGTTTTGGCAGTCTGGTTTTGGGAATCAGAGCAATCCAACATCTAATGATTCACACAAGAGAGTGTGCCAAACACACACTCACTCACTCACACACAGACACACACACACACACACACACACACAGACACACACACACACACACACACACACAGACATATGAATGTAGTGTACTTGTAGTGCACACCGCTGTCTATCAAATGACCTGGGAGAAATGGATGATGAAATACGGCCTCAGGCTCATTAACAAAATAACATGGTACATTTATATGGCGATACCACGGTATTCTTTGAAGTACTAAAGCACTTTTTTCTCTGGGAAAAAAAAATTATATGTTGAGTTCAAAAATATCAATACAAACTTTCCTTCATGTACAGTTTTATATATATATATATATATATATATATACAAAATCTGTATGTTTTTGTCATTCTTTGAATGTAGTAAAACACCCCACTGTAACTTGGTTTGAGTTGGACAAACTTAAATTAAACAAATTAGTTCAGTTAAATTAACTATTATGAGTATTTACAATTTTCTTTTAAGTTCACAGAACTGACATATTTCAAGTAAACTAAACTGTTTTGAGGTGTATGAACTCATTTCTTTTAATTTAGACTAACTTTTCTGAATTAGTTTGTTAAAGCTAGCAAAATATTTACGTCGAGATAACCTGATAATTTTAAATTAAAATGCATAAATTAGTGTACTGAAATATTTCAAGTTAAGAACAATAAAAATGTATGAGTACAAAATAAAAAGTTTCTCATTCAACTTTTTTCAGTTCTGCCAACTTATTAGGGTTTACAGTGAAGTAAATAAATTTGATTTGCAAGAACTCAAAATAAAAAAAGTTAATTAACTTAAACTTTTATGTTAATTGCACTCAAAATGCATGAGTTAGCCAACTCAGTACTTCAAGATAGATGCAATTAACATGCATGTGTACTACAAACTTAAAAATTGATAGTTCGGCTTACTTAAAATTAGGAACATCATAACTCAAAATAAATTGATGTGAAGTGATTCCCTCAAAATGTTTGAGTTAGCCAAACTTATTCGGGTTTACAGTGCACAGATGCACATAAATCTAACCTTGAAATCAGGATTAGGCATGAAATAATGAAAAGCAGCTGAGAATTGAACAGATAGTTGCTCAGAGGAAGAGAGGAATCATGTCTTTGATTGATTAAGGGACAATATAAGTTATTGAAAACAAAAAATGCTACAAAATCATATTTTGTGAGAAAGTATGATGTGCTAGAGCAAAACAGGCACTACTTTTGGAATCAGCACACCAAAATTAGTAGAAACAAGTATTCATCTTAAATACAAAAAAAGTATGATAAATCTCAAAGTCGCACAGTAATACCATCACTGATCAGGGTACTGCCAATCTCTTCTAGTTTGATGTCAAATCTTTCCTCACACTAATATATGACAATCAATTCCTCTCAGCCACTCTTCAAAACGCAAGCAAACCCACACGTGAAGTGATTGGGCTGAGCGCTGGATGATTCTGCATATCACTGTAAATCAGGAAGTGCCGTATGACTAACAATATGCTGTCAAGTAAATCCAAAGTGCTGTATTTAGTGCAGTGAGAATGTCCCTCATCAGATGTGGCAGCTCGGTCCGGCCGCGATGACTGCGCCACTAATCGCTCAGACAGATTGAAGGGATTGTGGGATGTTGTCATCTATGTTTCTTTCTTTCTCTCTGATTTGTATTTCTCTCTCATCATCGCTGCAGCTAAACTTAGACACACAACAGGGGTTTTCTGCACCTTGTGCCTTCCTGTTAACCGCCGCACGTGTCCGTAATCGATGTGCCCTTTACTGCAAACTTTACTGTAACCCGTGGGTGACTTGAGGGGACATTTCTGAATGTCTTGAACCAGACAGCTACCAGAATGATTGTGGTTATAAATCACTTGTTTGACTGGAAGTTGAGTTTAAAATAAAAGGCTCACGGATTAGAATCAGTAGATGACATGCTGTTTTGTATTCCTGTTAGCTTGAGATGGATACTAATACATCACAAAACATTTGATATGAAACCCAAAAATTTACTGAAGAAGCATGAAACGGCAACACATTTAACTCAATGTGTCTCAATGAATCGATCACAATAAGACTGCTTTTGAAAGAAGTCTCTAATGCTCACCAAGGCTGCATTTATTTGATCAAAAATACAGAAAAAAACGTAAAATTGTGAAATATTATTACAATTTAAAATAATGGTTTTCTATTTTAATATACTTTAAAATATAATTTATTTCCGTGATGCAAAGCTGAATTTTCAGGATCATTACGCCAGTCCTCAGTCACATGATCCTTCAGAAATCATTCTAATATGATGATCTGATACTCAGTTATTATTCACTGTTGAATAAAAGGTTAAAAAGAAAAGGATTTATTCAAAATAGAAATATTTTCTAACAATATAAGTCTTTACTAGCACTTTTTAACACATCCTTGCTGAATAAAAGTATTAATTTCTTTCAAAAAAAGAAAAGAAAAAATTACTGACCCTAAACTTTTGAATGAATATTGTTACAAAAGATTACTATTTTTTAATAAATTCTGTTATTTTTTAACTTTTTATTCATCAAGGAGTAGCATATTGGAATGATTTCTGAAGGAAGACTGGCGTAATGATGCTGAAAAATCAGCACTGCATCACAAAAATAAATTATTTTTTAAAAATATATCAAAACAGAAACCCATTATTTTAAATTGTAATAATATTTCACAATATTACTGATTTTTTTGTATTTTTAATCAAATAAATGCAGGCTTGATGACCATAAGAGTCTTCTATTAAAAACATTAAAAATAGTGTCCAATGTGTCCAAACTTTTGACGGGTACTGCAAGTAGTGAAGGCCTTGAATAAACCAGCAGAGGACGTTTAAAAACAAACAAACAGGACAAAATATGCATCAAAAAGAAACTCAAAGCACCAGCTGCTACATGCAAATGTTCCCTAAACCACAAGACCATTACTGCAGTTTGAATATTGGATATTATTACAATGCAAATTGCATAGGGCCAGAGATTAAGTTGCAATTATGGCCTGAAAAGCATCTAGACCGGTGGAATGAATCTATTTCAGGACTGTCAACTGTAAGGATGTACTTAGTAATATTAAATATAGTATAAAATACTAGGTGGTGTGGCTGCGTACTAAGTGTGTGTGTTTAAGTGATCGTGCCAAACATTTAACTCTTGCTCGGTAAGAGTGCGATAAATTAACTCGACCAGCAGGAGTATAAATGTCGACCTGCGGTGAAACTCAATACTTAAAGGAACTGTTCAGCCAAACATGAAGATCCTCAGTGTTATTTTTGCCGTGAAGCTTCCGAGGAACGTTCATGGTGCTTTTCCAGTTCATAGTGATCACGTCTGTCAGTTCAAAAAAGGCTGGAAACAATATTTTTAGTCTCTGTATGTTTCAGTGTATGGAAAAGATCAGTAAATGATGAGTAAATGATGGTTTGTGGGTGAACTAGTCATTGTCCAGTAACAGACGTGTTTTTCTGTCTGTGAGTCATAAAACATAATCAAAACAAACTAATATAAAAGAGGGCGACCGTTTATAAACAAGACAAAACGGATCCGACTCTGGCTGTCTTTCTCTTTGGAGTGATCGTTAGATTTCTCGTTAGTCGCTCACAGATTCTGTCTCATTATGCAAATAGGGGGAATTGTTTTTCGGGTTGTGTGTGTGTGTGTGTTTAATTAGGATAACAGAAAAATGGATGGGGTGCCGCTGAAGAGAACATACACACACAAACACACACACACACTCAGGTCATTAACAGGATCTACCAAATTTCTTCACATTTTCTGTGCTTATTTTGTGGGAAAATCTGCATAATTCTACAGAGTGAATTCAAACATGGTCAAATAATAGAGTTGAGTATGTATTGCACTCTTATACATAATCAAAACATAATAATAATACTTCATAAACCTTTACTTGATCAGTCAACACTTACTAATCTAATTCTGAATCACAGATAAACCGCTTAAATCAACAGATTAAACTATTCCACACGAACCCAAACCCTAAAAGTTGCATTTTTAGAGCTGCATTAAAAATGCAAGAATTTCAATAACATTCTTGGATGAACTGAACTGCGGTTTTGTCGTTTCTACAGCTGAATAAAGCCCTACACACAGACTGCATTATTTCTGTAGGACGGCGATGCTTATCTGTGACATTTAGCTACTTAAAACTAATCTAAAGTGAACGAGTGATCCGACCGATGGCTTTTATTTCTTTCTGACGTTGCATCACAGCTCAAATCTCTAAAGCACACAATGTTCCCACAAGCCTTTACATCAAAAATAACTTGCTGGAAGCTGTCCAGTTAATAACTGTGTTTGTACAATCAACATATTGTTTTGGCCATGTGAAGATGAATGACCTGTTTAAACGAGAGAGACAGAGTGTTGTTGATCGGATGAGTAGAAATGGAAATAAGCTGCTGTGAATATTTACAGATGTTATAATATAAATATTCTAGCAGATTTTTACATTTGCTGGAGAAAATATGAGTGCTGTTTAACCATGCAAGGGTTTTGTGATTGGCCAGGGCGTTGCTATGCAGTTGCTAAGGCGTTCACATTGGTTTTTACAGCATTCCTATGCATTTTCTGGCTGATTCCGGGTGTTACTATACGGTTTCTGTGGAGAGCAATAATGATGACTGACAAACACCACTGAAAAAAGCAATAAAAGGCATGATTTAAGTATGCAGTGAATCGCACGTGCATATTATCATGCCTGGTTCAGCGTTTCTTTCTGTGGCTGTCAAACTCACAGTCAGAGTGAAAACAACAGAGGCCAATCACGTTACTTTCATTTCAAATGCATTACTATACAACACTCAGAACAGCCAATCAGAGGCGGGTTTCTCTTCTCACCCGCCAGTGCAGCTGTAAAGGTGATGCTGACTGGATCATATGATTCAAACTGAAAACACATACTGACTGTCAATCATTCTTTTGCCTTTACATAATCACAGGGATGCTAACAAAAATTCTTATGAGTAAAAACGTGCACAGAATTTAAATGCAGTGATGCCTACATGAAAGAAGAATCACAAACGAGATCTCTTTAACATCTCAGTTGTTTCTCACAGACAGTAAAGAGATAAAATGAGGACTTTTTCTGATGCCCCCTATTTCTCAGATTGTTTGGTATGGTAGTGGATATGACAATGTTGATATGTTCGGTCTTGGCAGAATAGATCTGCTACGCAGCTGCTGCTGCTATTGTGGCTGCTGTTGTTTTTCTGCTGCTGCTGTTACTGCTGATGCTGCTGCTGTTGTTATTGCTGCTGCTGCAAAGCAAGTACGAGACTTGCTACTACCAATACATACACAACACTCTGCTGTGAGCAAGTAAGACTTTTGTCATTTCTGCTGCTGCTGTTATTGCTGCTGCTTCTGTTGGTTATAGCTGCTGTTATTTCTGTTGCTGCTGCTGTTATTGTTATTGCTGTTGCTGCTTTATTGTTGCTGCTGCTGCTGTTGTTTTTTCTGCTGCTGTTGGTTATTGCTGCTGCTGCTGTTATTGTTGCTGCTTTTGTTATTGCTGTTGCTGCTGTTATTTCTGCTGCTGCTGGTTATTGTTTCTGCTGCTATTGCTGCAATTTCTGCTGCTGCTGCTGTTATTGTTATTGGTGTTGCTGCTTTATTGTTGCTGCTTTTGTTATTGTTGTTGCTGCTGTTATTTCTGCTGCTGCTGTTATTGTTATTGCTGTTGCTGCTATATTGTTGCTGCTGTTGTTATTTCTGCTGCTGTTGGTTATTGCTGCTGCTGCTGTTATTGTTGCTGCTTTTGTTATTGTTGTTGCTGCTGTTATTTCTGTTGCTGCTGCTGTTATTGTTATTGCTGTTGCTGCTTTATTGTTGCTGCTGCTGCTGTTGTTGGTTATTGCTGCTGCTGCTGCTGCTGTTATTGTTGCTGCTTTTGTTATTGTTGTTGCTGTTGTTATTTCTGCTGCTGTTGGTTATTGCTGCTGCTGCTGTTATTGTTGCTGCTTTTGTTATTGTTGTTGCTGCTGTTATTTCTGTTGCTGTTGGTTATTGCTGCTGCTGTTATTGTTGCTGCTTTTGTTATTGTTGTTGCTGTTGTTATTTCTGCTGCTGCTGTTATTGTTGCTGCTTTTGTTATTGTTGTTGCTGCTGTTATTTCTGTTGCTGTTGGTTATTGCTGCTGCTGCTGCTGTTATTGTTGCTGCTTTTGTTATTGTTGTTGCTGTTGTTATTTCTGCTGCTGCTGCTGTTATTGTTGCTGCTTTTGTTATTGTTGTTGCTGCTGTTATTTCTGTTGCTGTTGGTTATTGCTGCTGCTGCTGCTGTTATTGTTGCTGCTTTTGTTATTGTTGTTGCTGTTGTTATTTCTGCTGCTGCTGTTATTGTTGCTGCTTTTATTATTGTTGTTGCTGCTGTTATTTCTGTTGCTGCTGCTGTTATTGTTATTGCTGCTTTATTGTTGCTGCTGCTGCTGTTGTTTTTTCTGCTGCTGTTGGTTATTGCTGCTGCTGCTGCTGTTATTGTTGCTGCTTTTGTTATTGTTGTTGCTGCTGTTATTTCTGTTGCTGCTGCTGTTATTGTTATTGCTGTTGCTGCTTTATTGTTGCTGCTGCTGCTGTTGTTTTTTCTGCTGCTGTTGGTTATTGCTGCTGCTGATGCTGTTATTGTTGCTGCTTTTGTTATTGCTGTTGCTGCTGTTATTTCTGCTGCTGTTGGTTATTGTTTCTGCTGCTATTGCTGCAATTTCTGCTGCTGCTGTTATTGCTGCTTTATTGTTGCTGCTTTTGTTATTGTTGTTGCTGCTGTTATTGTTGCTGCTGCTGTTATTGTTATTGCTGTTGCTGCTTTATTGTTGCTGCTGCTGCTGTTGTTTTTTCTGCTGCTGTTGGTTATTGCTTCTGTTGCCGTTATTGTTGCTGTTATTGTTATTGCTGTTGCTGCTTTATTGTTGCTGCTGCTGCTGCTGCTGTTGTTTTTTCTGCTGCTGTTGGTTATTGCTGCTGCTGCTATTTTTCTGCTGCTGTTGGTTATTGCTTCTGTTGCTGTTATTGTTGCTGTTTTTGTTATTGCTGTTGCTGCTGTTATTTCTGCTGCTGCTGCCGCTGCTGTTATAGTTATTGCTGCTATATTGTTGCTGCTGTTGTTATTTCTGCTGCTGTTGGTTATTGCTGCTGCTGCTGTTATTGTTGCTGCTTTTGTTATTGTTGTTGCTGCTGTTATTTCTGCTGCTGTTGGTTATTGTTTCTGCTGCTATTGTTGCTATTTCTGCTGCTATTGCTGTTGTTGCTTTATTGTTGCTGCTGCTGTTATTTCTGCTGCTGCTTCTGTTATTGCTGCTGCTGCTTCTGTTATTGCTGCTGCTGCTACTATTTTTCTGCTGCTGTTGGTTATTGCTGCAGTTGCTGTTATTGTTGCTGCTTTTGTTATTGTTGTTGCTGCTGTTTTTTCTGCTGCTGTTGGTTATTGTTTCTGCTGCTATTGCTGCAATTTATGCTGCTGCTGCTGTTATTGTTATTTCTGTTGCTGCTTTATTGTTGTTGCTGCTGTTATTTCTGCTGCTGTTGGTTATTGTTTCTGCTGCTATAGCTGCTATTTCTGCTACTGCTGCTGTTATTGTTATTGCTGTTGCTGCTTTATTGTTTTTGCTGCTGTTATTTCTGCTGCTGCTTCTGTTGCTGCTGCTGCTATTTTTCTGCTGCTGTTGGTTATTGCTGCTGTTGCTGTTATTGTTGCTGCTTTTGTTATTGTTGTTGCTGCTGTTATTTCTGTTGCTGTTGGTTATTGCTGCTGCTGCTGCTGTTATTGTTGCTGCTTTTGTTATTGTTGTTGCTGTTGGTTATTGTTTCTGCTGCTACAGCGGCTATTTCTGCTGCTGCTGCTGCTGTTATTGTTATTGCTGTTGCTGCTTTATTGTTGCTGCTGCTGTTATTTCTGCTGCTGTTGGTTAATGCTGCTGCTGCTGTTGTTAATGCTGCTGCTGTTATTTCTGCTGCTGTTGGTTAATGCTGCTGCTGCTGTTGTTAATGCTGCTGCTGCAGAGCAAGTACGAGACTTGCTACTGCCAATACATACACAACACACTGCTGTGAACAAGTAAGACTTGCTGTTGTACAATATAGCATACATGAATTACCTGTAGCAGATGTATAAAGGTGGAGCTGAGGAAAATGGAGGGTTTCTGAAAGCGTGCTGCAACTGCAAAGCAAATGCTAACCAGTATTAGAAGGTTGAGCAGTGAGCTTATTGGCTACTAAAACAGCAGGAACCAATCAGTTGTGCCCTATCGAAAATGATGTGATTGCAAGCAGATTGAGTTAAGGACCTATCAACCTGCGCCATCTAGAGTTTCATGACAGAACTTTGTATTAAACTCAAATGTGTCTCCTCTAGAGTTCATCTCAGAAATGTTTCAAACTGTGCTCAAATATGCCAAGATATAGAAGTCTGCAAGATCTCAATATGAATTCAAACATTTCTCATCAAATTATCCAAACTGCTCTCCACATTCATTTTAAAGAATTATTTGTCTCTCATTAGGAAATCTTAGGATAATCATTTGAGATAAAGTTGATATTTCAATGAAACATAATAACTAAGATGTCCTGAACTCTGAAGGAGCAACATCTGAGCTATAAAATATTCTGTTAATAATTGGACTGTAAGCTTGGCAACAGGTTTCTGTCGCTGAACCAATGGCAACGGAGCACCGTCAGGCTTCTCCGTTCCTCATCCTCTTTCTTTCCCGAGTATTTGGTGTTATGTCATCGCTCCATACACAGTAATGACAAAAAAGAGGCCGCATTAAAATAATCTTCCGTTTGCAGGCCAGACAAAAGAAGGAAAGTGATTTCTTAACATGAAAGCAATCTACTTACAACCATCTGCTCGTCGTCTAAATCAAAAGTGCTGTTTCCAGAGAAAAGCCTTCCAAATACTCGCTGCCAAACACACATTTGAGACGTGATGTAGTTTGAAGAAGCCAAGTTGCAAAAACATTGTTCTCGCAAGTTAAGACAAACTCATTTGGATACTAACAGACAGACAACAGACCAGTGAAACTTATTATACTGAATTCAGTCCAAATCAGCACACGCTGTAAAAAATAATCATTTCAATTAGAAGCGAAAAGTGTTTTACAGTCTGTTGCCATACAAGAAGTATTAAACTTCAGTATGTGTGTGTGTGTGTGTGTGTGTGTGTGTGTGTGTGTGCTCTAGACAAGAGTGTGCTGCTACTTTACTAAGTACAGATGCAGGATTTTCACCTGCTGAACGATAAAACAGCTGGAAAAATCCCAGATCGCAGAAACACTTAGGCCTATAATTAAACATAGCAACCACATTCCATCATACTAAAATCACTCCTCCTTAGCAACCACATAGCAATGCCCTAGCAACCACCAAGAACAGCAGAGCAATGCCCTACCAACCACCAAAACACTTTAGCAACCACAAAGCACCACACTAAAAATCACTAAGATTTCCTCAGCAACCATATAGCAATACCCTGGCAACCACCCAGAAAAGTCTAGCAACTGCAAAGCAATGCCCTAGCAACCATCAAAACACTTTAGCAACCACATAGCAACACACACAAAAAAATCACTCAGATCTCCTTAGCAACCACATAGCAATGCCCTGGTAACCACCCAAAACACTTTACCTACCACATAGCAACACACTAAAAATCACTCAGATCTCCCTAGTAACCCCATAGCAATGCCGTGAAAACCACCCAGAACAGTCTTGCAATTGCAAAGCATACATAGCAGAACACCAAAAAACACTCAGACCTCCTTAGCAACGCCCTAGCAACCACACAGAACAGCCTAACAACTGCAAATACCCTAGTAATCACCAAAACACTTCAGCAATCACATAGTCAAACATGAAAAATCACTCAGTCATCCTTAGCAATGCCCTGGCAACCACACAGAACAGCCTAACAACCACAAATACCCTAGTAATCACCCAAACACTTTAGAAACCACATAGCAGAACACCAAAAATCACTCTTACCTCCTTAGCAACACCCTGGCAACCACACAGAACAGCCTAACAACTGCAAATGCCCTAGCAACCATATAGCAGAACACCAAAAATCACTCACACCTCCTTAGCAACGCTCTGGCAACCACACAGAACTGCCTAGCAACTGTGAATGCCCTATCAACTAACAAATCACTTTAGCAAACACATAGCAGAACACCAAAAATCACTCACACCTGCTTAGCAACGCCCTGGCAACCACACAGAACAGCCAAATACCCTAGTAATCACCAAAACACTTTAGAAACCATATAGCTTAACACCAAAAATCACTCAGCCCTCCTTAGCAATGCCCTGGCAACCACACAGAACAGCCTAGCAACTGCGAATGCCCTAGCAACCACCAAAACCCTTTAGCAACCACATAGCAAAACACCAAAAATCACTCAGACCTCCTTAGAAACACCCTGGCAACCACACAGAACAGCCTACCAGCAACTGCGAATACCTTAGCAACCAACAAAACACTTTAGCAACCACATAGCAGAACATCAAAAATCACTCAGCAACTACATAGCAACGCCCTTGCAACCACACAGAACAGACAAGCAGTAAGTTTTACACTTTAAAACTCTAGTTTGAGTTCAAACGCAAGAAAGACAACTTTGCATTTGACAACTTCGGACTTTTAATTTGTCCTACAGCAGAAGAGATTATATTGAAAGCCTGTAAAGCAAAAATAGGTGAAATATATTTCCGTGCATGAACGTCTAATACCTTTCTAACATGTCAGACATTTATTGGTGTATCCAGGGCATTAGGTTGGCGACAGAGCTAGCGACAGTTTTAGCCGTGAGTACAAGACCTTCTGATCCTGCCATGTGTGTGTGTGTGAGTGTGTGTGTAATGATCTCATGGGGTTTATTTTCCACAGCAGATGTCTCGTGTTGAACAACACAGTAAATTGGCGTCCATGCTGACAGACAGATCAACATGTACTGAAAATATGAGAGACATGTAAACACACACTCAAACACACAAATACAAACATTATGATTTAATCTCAGGCAATTAAATAAGATTAAAACATAGGTTCAGATCGGGGTGAGTGTGCATACGCAGGTGTCATCCAATTAAATCTCATTTTAGCTCCTCGTATTCCATAAAGTTAATGTCAAACCAACACTGGAAAGAAAAATCCAAACCGAGATCTCAGTTCTCTCCCAGACTAAACTGCATCTGAGACAAAATATATGAAACATGAGCTCTCAGTGGTTGCCAAAGTAAGATTACGGTCATAAAAAGCTAAAATGTTTCATAAAAATGTCTTTTACCACCATATTCATAATAAGAGTTTACAATAAACTAAAACGCAACAGGTTTGGGTTTAGCAGCCAAATAATGTTCGATATGTGTCCGAGTGTGTGGCGCCTGAGAATTAATTCTCTAAAAATAAACCTTAACAGTTTCATCAGGAATAATGTCGAATCTGGCAGGCGTGTGTTTACTTTATGAGTAATGCAATTACATAAACTAATACCAGCACATTTCACAGTGTCTTTCCACAGAGCGCTGATCTGAGGTCAGTTTCTACTCCAAGACTGAAGATGCAGCTGCGACCGTATAGAAAAACACTGTGACTGACTGCAAATAAGTGACTTTTTAAATCTGCAATGTCTTCTTATATGTTCGGCGGTGTGGGAGATCGTGTCTTCTGTATCTGCTGAAAAACATGATTCATGTTTTCTGCCCTGGAGTCTTTTGCACCACAGCAAACTGTTTGTGTGATACTGAAAGTGCATGCTAAGATATTGTGGTCGGCACAAAATAGTCGTTCTAACGGCATGAATTCAGGTCTGTTGGAGATGTGCAATAGATTATATTACAATAGCACTCAAGAGCTCTGTTAGAAAACTAGTGAGCTGCATTGCTGCCCGCGGCCTACAGAGACAGCTGCCTACTAAGGCTGCATCATAACTGAAATGCAACCTCATAGTATATATTATATATGCAACCCCATATATATATATATATATATTTAATATTCCAGGATGACAATGTCAAGATTCACCAGGCTCAAATTGTGAATGAATGGTTGGGAGGGAGCAAAAACAATCACTTTCACACATTAATTGGCACCTTAAATTCATTGAAAGTCTTTGGGATGTGCTGGAGGAGACTTTACAGAGTGCTCACCTCTTGCATTGTCAATGCAAGATCTTGACCAAAAATTGATGCACCTCTTGATGGAAATAAATGTTGTTATTGTTCTTTCCATCAAAATTCCATCAATTTTTGTTCAAGATCTTATATTGACAATGCAAGACTCAAAAAGAGTGTAGAAAGCTATACAATCCATCAATTAAGGTTAGAAGGACTGTTGCCAAACATATAACGTTTTGAATTCTAAGGCAACATTGCATGCATATATGTATGAGCATTATCACGCTCGTAGCCATGCAATATAACTGTATTACCTACGGCTGAATCACAGCCATGCTGATAAACAGCCATATTGCACGGCTACGAGTGTGATATTGCAATTATACAACAGTTTGACGGCACGAGTGTGTAAATAAATAATAAATAACAACGGAGTGTCTTTAAAACCCTCTTTTGTGCAGCACTACTTCCTTCCATCACAGATTTAAATCTCAAGTTGCCAGTTTGACCAAGGCTCTAAAACATCACTTTAGAACTACTATTACCTGAGCATTACCTGTGCTAATATAACATTCATTCTTCAGGTCGATGTCCATAATATTATATCCATTATAAAAATCGGAACGCAATCTTTGTATACGTGTAGGGAATTTTCCATAACATACAGCGCTAAACCAACGTCCTTTGTTTACAAAAGTCCCTTTCAATTTAAAAGTCTCTTGCGACTGACTCATTCACTCGTAAAGTTTGCCGCGTAGTACCGTAACTAATGGATCCTTTCTCAATACCAAATACAACATATTATTAATATAAAATAATATTTATTGAACAACAATATTTAAATGAACAACAATAGCCATTATAAATGAGAATAAGAAATAAACACAATTGTACAATTCAATCAAACGTACAAAAGCAATGCTTTACAGGATGTAAGTTAAATATAGCATTAATATTAAATTATTAAATTTAACATAGTCCAATTCGATTTGCTCAGGAACAAGTAATAGATTAATAAGACCAAAGATTGCTTGTTTTATTTACTCAAAATTAATTATATCTCATGTTTAACCACTATAAAAGCCAGCGGCAAATTCCCGAAGCACTGGCCGAGATGAAGCTGTTCTCGGCGGGTACTCGAGCACTGAACGGCCGCTGACGGCCTGGAACTCGCATCTCTGAAAACGTCTAAACAAATTGTAAAATAGACAATATGATTAAATAAGAGTCACATATTTCAGGTCTAAACAACTACATTTTCACCTAAAAACTCTTTGCTCGGCTGCCATGACATTCGCTTCAAGCAGAGTGATACAAATGGTGAAAGGGTAAGAGTGCTGTTATCACTAGAATATCGCATATATATATATATATATATATATATATATATATATATATATATATATATATATATAACTAGGTTTTGGAACACATGTAAAGATCTGCACAGCTATTAATGGCTTTGTGTTGTTTGAAGAAGCTCTACTGTGGTACCACTCCATGAATAGTCATTAACATACACTTAGAGAATGGCTTGTGTGTGTGTGTGTGTGTGTGTGTGTGTGTGTGTGTGTGTCAGCACACAATACACAGATTGTCTTTATCTGACTGGGTGATATGAGCACTGAAATAAGCCCTGGTAATGCCTGACATTCCATTCATCGGAGGAGACTCTCGTGAACATGTCTATTCTGTTAATCTGCAGGGAATGTTATGAAGAAACACACACACGGCCCATTAATGTGAAATGGCTGTAAATGATACAACATGCGTTGGTTTGTGTTACAGGTAACAAAACCCTGGCAGCTGCTCTCTGGTCTCGCATCAGTGGCTACACACAGCAAACACTGTGAATGTGTGCAGACCAATCACATCACAAAAACATGATACAAATGTTACATATATTCATCAATCTATATAACAGGATCAAAATGGAAATGTAAGCAAGGTAATACCATAGTATTCTTGGAAGTATAATGCGGTAATAATCCCATGGTATTTATTAAAGTACTACGGTATTGGGATCTGATACTAGATATTTACATTTGGACAAGATTAGAAACGTATTTATTGCATATAAAGTAACTAAAAAGTCACTATTGTAGGTGCTGTAACTAGTAACCATTTCTTCACTTATAAAGTTTAATTAGTCCTACCTAAAAAAAAATATGTAACTTAAAATATTTTCAGATTTTATCCTTTAATTATATAATAACTGCATTATTAATTTACTAACAGGCATTTAAAGCAATTTAATAAAGAAGATTTAAACGTTTCCTAAAGGTTTGCATGTGTTATACTGACAGATGCATCTACATCGCTGTGAAATGTTTAGCCTTGAAGGAAAGTCCGAAAGGAAAGTGGTCTTGAATATCAGAATACAGGCAGCACTCTAATCTGGTTCAGGTCCATCTTGCTCCAGCGATAAGCTTTGCCAATATGGTATCCGTTTCTGCTTGTTTCCTTGGCCGGTTGCCCAGCATCCATTGTTTTCCCTCCATATCCCACCCTGCACTCATTTACTGCTCCCTCCTTCCCTGTTTGTTCACCGCAGCAACCGTCCTGCGCCCTGATTGGCCGGGATATCTGGCAGCTCAATTAACCGGTAATGTAGTGTTTACCTTTCAAACCACTGAAGAGGAAGTCCTGATGGCAACACACACACACATACAAACACAAACACACACACACATAGACTCACACACAAACATATGTAATGGGTTTGTGTGTCACCTGGTGCAAAGGTGAATCTCACAAAACCTGTCAAAATGTCCATGTCCAGGTCACATCTTACTCCAAAATTAAAAGAAAGGAAGAAAAAAATGAGAAAATGTTTGAAGAAATATATATAAAAAAAAAATTATATATATATATATAGGAAAACACATATAAAGAAAAATGAGAAATGTAGAAAAGAATGTAGAAAAGGGGTGTTTTGAAATATAATATAAATATAAATTATACATTTATATATATATACATAAGACAATTAAAAAATGTATAATAAATATTTTAGAAAAATATATATATATATTTGTTACATTTACTGGTTTATTACATTTAAAAATATATATAAGATATAAGACCATTTAAAAAATGTAATAAATATAAAAAAAAAAAATATATATATATATATATATATATATATATATATATATATATATATATATACAATTTAACAATTTATGACATTTACTGGTTTATTACAATTAAAAAAATATATATAAGATATAAGACCATTTAAAAATGTAATAAATATAAAAAAAATATATATATATATATATGTAAAAATCAATTACAAGTTTGCAAGAAAAAGAAAAAAAATAAGAAATTGTAAAAAAATTTTATAAATATAAAATATATATATATATATATATATATATATATATATAGTAAAAATCAATTACAAGTTTGCAAGAAAAAGAAAAAAAATAAGAAATTGTAAAAAACCTATATATTTTTAAAAATATATAAACACAAACACACACATACACATATAAATTTTTTGCTTAATATATGCTGATTTAACCAAAACAACAACAAACAAGTTTTTACTACAATGTGATTCATTGTCATGAATATTGAATATTTGAATATATGAAAAATTGGTCCTAAAACAAACTTACTTCAGGCAAATATGATTTTTTTTGTATTTATTTATTCATTTATTACTATTTTTATTATTTTGGGGTGAGGTATGACCTGGACGTGTTTCCGCACATTCCGCATTCGTTTCTAGTGACGTCCCACGTAGGTGTTGAACCACATGTCATTTATGAATATTTCTGATACAAATCAGTGAAAAGCCCCCAGGCTGATGTTTTATCTACACATGCCATATGCAAAGCTAGAAATTAAGTAAACAATGTAGTAGAGGTGCATGGTTTTTGAGAAGAGCGACTGACGGAGCTCAGAGTCACATCCAGGCGTCTTGTAGGAAAGAGAAAGCGGGCGTCCGGGAGCCGAGAGAGCGAGCGAGGGACTCCTTCATTCAGCGGTTGCCAGTTGTATAATGAGAGTGTCAGTGTTGGTTAGCGTGTCTGTCGACTGCTCGCTCTCTCCGGCTGTAGACAGCCCTCATTAGCCCAGTAATGGCATGCCGTAGGCCCTTTCACCACAGAAAGGTAAAGAGAGAGAGACACACACGGACGGCAGATTTTACAGTAAAATGAAGTCCTGCGGCAGGACGGGAGGAGAGAGAGACGATATAAAGGCCAGCGAGACAGATGTCTGTGGCTGTCCGCCCCGGGGGACGCCGTCGCTACAGTCTATTAGCACATAATAAGATCAGCGGCAACATGACAGAATTACACCCGCCCACAAATTAAAAACCAACAAACTGCTGTGTAAATGAATTAACAGCCGCGCGCGATTGCATCTTTTAAGTGTTTACACAAATGACGTGATTACACCCGTTTGTCACATCGGTTACTGGTTCAGCGCTCGGTCAGAGGAGCTGACTGCATCGGGTCAATGCGATTGCACCTCTAAACGAGCTGTTAATTAAGAGATTCATTCTTGGTCTGATGACGAATGCGGCGAAGACGGTTGGTTATAATTTAGCTAATTATTTACTTCTTCCCCTCAGATAAGGCACCTCTTATCGGTTGCTTTCACACAACACGACATCAACATTCAGCAGCGACGCTCTTTTCCCATTTCCAGACACAAATGCCAGAGAAGTGCGGCACGTTCAACCCCGATCGGCCCGCCAAGATACGGCTGAGATGGGATGATAAGAAGGGTCAATGAGGTCAGACTGCAACATACACACACAACAGATTGGAGCAGAAAACAGACCTGCACTCATTCTGACGGATCTATTTTACGACTTCTACACAAACATACATGTGCATGAATACATGCTTTAATGTGTATGCATGTATCTTTTTATGTGTGTGTTTATGCATGCATGCAACTCTAACAAAAAAGAACTGTGGTACAGTGATGGTATCAGATGGTAATACTATGGTATTGTGAAATACGCCAGGGTGCATGTCCAAAATACACTAGTAGTACCGATGCATGTCCAAAATACACAAGTAGTACCATGATGCATGTCCAAAATACACAAGTAGTACCATGATGCATGTCCAAAATACACTAGTAGTACCATGATGCATGTCCAAAATACCATGGTACCATGCAAAAAAAAAAAAAAAAAAAAAAAAAAAAATTATAGTATAACTATGGTGCATATTCAAAATACCCTGGTATTACCATGCCATGGAGCATGTCCAAAATACAATGCCATATATATATTTGTTGTATATTTACTATATATATATATAAACACACATATATATATATACAATAGTAGTACTATGGTGCACGTCTAAAATATCCTAGTATTACCATGGTACTGTACTGTAGTAGTACTATGGTACTTGGCGCCAAGGTCATGGGTTCGGTTCCCAGGGCAAGCTTTGAAACAACATGTATTGCAAAAAGCACTATGAACACCCTGAATTGAATAAATATAGTATCATTGTAAATATTAAGGTACCACAGTACTATACTATCACTGTACCACGGTACAGACAGAGTACTTTTCTAAAGGATCATAGGGATTATTTCATGGTAATTTAATATAAAACATAGCAAAAAAATATATCATTTATTATGGAAAATGATCAAAAACATGATACCTTTTTTAGTAATTAAAATAATTTTGATTACCATATTCAGTGTTTTTGTTGTACATTTGGAGTATCGTATAAATTCTGTACATGTATTTTAGTACCATGGTAAATGTTAAAGTTACCATGGTGCCGCAACAGTACCTTTTTGTAAGGGTGACACACGGTAACATTTACTATAATAAATGACTAAAGCTTTTTTGTAAGTGACATTTTGATTAACATATCCATTTACCATGGTAAGGTGCTTCAAAAATCACGATTATTCCCATGTCATCTTAGTGGTAATACCGTGGTACTAGTTTGCGCAGGTTGTCAGTGCGTGTGTGTCGGAGAGGAGAGAGTTAAACCTCTTATCTCGATGCACCAGAAGACATTCCACTATGAGGCCACAGTTTGCTAGTTTCCTGCCTTCTGCCCATTGCCCTATTTTTACCCCATCTTTACCCTCGTACCCTCCACAGCTTTTTCCTCCACACACACAAGCACTTCCTGCTATTCACACACAGCTACTGTGTTGTTTTAAAGGGTTATAACCTGTGCCAAAGCAACGCCACCTTCACCGCGCAGGAGGAAATGTTGTGTGTACAGAACGGCTTCGCATCGCGCTTTGAAATGACATATACGTTTGATTTTGATGTATACAGTATCGTGTTCAGAGCATTCGCTACTGTAAACTAACCTGCCAAATGAACTTGCCCTTTGAAATGAAACGTCCCTTTACAGCTGCTTCTGAAGGTCTTCTGAAAACCCTGAGAGCATCTATATGCCAGAAATGACATTTTCTTACCGAGTGACTAAACCAAACCAGATTAGTACAGCTTAGTATCAGTGCTGGGAGAATAAAAAATAATATATTCACAACAATGTTGGCAGTGAAAACAAACTAAGCAAGATTGAGATTACCACAATGATTCAATCACTTCAAAGTTTAAACTCAGATTCAATGATTCATTATTGAAATCAATAATATATATATTGCTTACAAATGTTTTTTTTTTAAATGTTATATGTGTGTGTGTGTGTATATATATATACAGTATATACATACATATATACATACATATATATATATATATATATATATATATATATATATATATTTTTTTTTTTTTTTTTAAATCTGACTATAAAGAAAAAAATTACATTTGTAAGCAATACACACACACACACGTATGTATATATATATATATATATATATATATATATATATATATATATATGCTGCTATAAATGCTGAAATATATATATATAAATGTGAAATGTGAAAAATATGAAATGTGAGTGTGTGTATATATATATATATATATATATATATATACATGTGTGTGTATATTGCTTATAAATGTAATTTTTTCTTTTATATATTTTTATATAAAAAATATAGTGTATATATATTATATATGTGTATATATATATGTGTGTATATATAGTATATATATGTTAATCAAAATGTCACTTACAAAAAAGCTTTAGTCATTTATTATATATATATATATATATATATATATTTTTTTTTTTTTTTTTTTTTTTTTTTATATATAAAAATATAGTGTATATATTTTTATATATATACACTGTGTGCAGAATTATTAGGCAACTTGATTTTCTGATCATATCTTTTTTTCCAAGCACATTTTACCAATTCCAGTCCACATCAATCTTAATAACTACTATTAATATTGTTTTTAATCATTTATAAGTGATATATAATTGTTCATGAAGGCTGGAAATGAAAAATGCCTTATATTCAGGTGTGCAGAATTATTAGGCAGGTTTTCTTTTACAGGCAAAATGAGTCAAAAAAGAGATTTAACTCAGACTGAAAAGTCAAAAATTATTAAATACTCATGAGAAGGACGCAATACTAATGCAATACTAGAAATTGCAAAGTTAAAGCATGACCAAGGGACAGTAAAATGCTCATTGGGTCAGCGGGGTCATACAAAAACAGGTGGAAAAGAAAAGACAACTGCAACCTACCTGGAGTCTCCAGAAGTACAAGGTGTCAGGATCTCAGAGACTTAGGTTAGCTAAAAAAATGACCCGCTCTTAATAAGAATCACAAGCTGAAGTGTTATAAAATACATGAAGACGGGGTTTTTATAGGCCTTATAGACAGACAGCTTGAGAGTGACTCCTGAAGGACCAGTACCACTTATCCTGAAATGTCTGTCTTGCAGAGATGGACTAAAATGATCTTCCAAAACTTACTGCCAGATTCATTTTGCCTGTAAAAGACAACCTGCCTAATAATTTTGCACACCTGAATATGAGGCATTTTTCATTTCCAGCCTTCATGAACAATTATATATCGCTTATAAATGATTAAAAACAATATTAATAGTAGTTATTAAGATTGGTGTGGACTGGAATTGGTAAAATGTGCTTGGAAAAAAAATTATATATTTCTACACACATTTCACATTTTAAATTTACATTTTTGTATGATATTATCAAACCCTAATGGTGTAATTTGTACTACTGTACTAATGGTGCAGTACAGTAATATTTGTAGAACACAACTAATGTTCCTCCTCATTGACAGTTCTCTAAAATCACATCTCAGTCTCGACTCACTGAAGTGTGTCTGTGGCATTTTTGTGGGAACGAAAAGGAGAAGAGAGATGGTTAAGTGCTGTATGAATGTGAAATTAGCGGTGGCGGATCACTGGTCACAGTTCAGACTTACACATCATCTACACGAGTGAGAATGAAATGAAGGGAAACACTCGCAAATGTGGAGGCAAATATATTGAAACTGGGAGAGAGTGACACAGAGATGAAATATTGGGACACATTTGGTCTCTCTATCTGAAATATCTCCCTTATCATATGTTAATGAGCCTCATATACCATGGTATGACCATGACGTCATCATTTTACCATGTTAAAGCCACAGTGCTTTACTGCATTACACCGTCTCTCTTTCAGATCACCTTACAGTCTCTGTTCACAGCCAGACGACAGGTTACACACGTACAGCAGGTCGAATCACAAACGCCGAAAGTCAATAGAAACACAAGATGATTTGAAATGTGAGTTAATCATGAATAACACTCTATGCGCTGGAGGAAATCACGTTTGGGGAATTGAGAACTGAATCTATTTTTCACTGAAGGACAGAAAACACAAAGCAGAAGTTGTGAATCCGCTTCCCCATTGACGACGAGTCGCTCGTGTTTAATCTGCTCATCAAAAGCGCTTTCGAAGATCTCGAGGTCACGTCTTTGTGTCTAACCAAGGTCCCTCGGGTCCGAATGCATGTCTTAAATGATATCACACGCTTTTTTGACAGTAAAAGGCATAAAAATGGATTTTTGTGCAGTATTATTTATATATTGTAATGTTTAGAAATAGCTTTTATTTTAAAATTTTCAATTTTAGATTTTGTTTTTTGCTCTAATGATGAAAAACTTTAAAGCTGAACTATATTCAGACTGAACACGCCCCCTGTCTGCCATTGGTCAAGCACAAAACATAGCCCCGCCCCAGACTCGCACCATTGGTTGAGTCAATGTTACTGTGTCAGACTGAGAAATTACACACAATCACCTTTAATAATTTAAAAATACATTTTTTATTTAGTTATTTTATAGATTTGTTTAATGTTTTAGACCCCGAGAACAGCTTCTCCTTCTGTTTCCTCATCCATTCAAATGACGACTGCTCCTGAAGGTTTTGTTACGCAAAGAGAAAAGTTGTCGGCCAATGCTGATCATTAAAAACGCTAAATATCATCATTATTTTGGCCTGAGTTATATATGAGTTCATCTTGATGTGAATATGTGCATGCATGTGTGTGTTACTGTAATTATTTGGCCGTGTCTTTGCGAGAGAGCCACCTGGTGAGCTGTTATGGGGGAGAACAGTGGGGTCATTGTGTGTGTGTGCTGGGTGATACAGGCTGAGTGACCCATTTAGGGGCCAGTCAACACACACACACACACACACACACACACACACAAGAGCCCACTATGTGTAAGACATCTGGAGGGCCTCAAACAGACGAGCATGACTACATACAACTGCATGAAAAGATACACACACAGACAGACACTTAAACACACAAAGACAAGACAGACAAACACAAACACTCTCTTTCCCACAGTATATGTCACTTAAACTTAAACATGGAATAGAAAAGATCCTACTAAAGGATACATGAGATTTTCAAACTATAGTCGAAATGAACGGGCAATTAATCTGCATTGTTGCATGTCTTATTTATTATATAATGATGCATTTGTCATCGCTGCTTATCTCTGAACCGTTCATTTACAATCAATGCATCTCTTATAACATATATGACAAATGCATAATTTTGTGCATATGAAGTTTTGGTTGTAAATATGCTAGTGTACTCCAAAAATGGACTGTATGGTCCATTGTCTCTCTTCTTAGACCATATATGCAAATGCATATTTCATTTCTACGAAAATGGACCTAAAGCACTGATGACTCAAGTTGCATTTGCATATTGTAATCTTAATACATACTGCATATTGTGGCCCTGATAAGACCCTGAGGAGATGCATTTACAGAGACAGACATCACATTCCTCATCATCCTGTTCTCCTCAAACACATTTCTCAGAAAGTACAAAGCATGGAGCAAACAAAAACATTATAGGTTTTCTCTGTGCATGCTCCTCACGTGTACTATTTACTATATATATAGTATAGTACTATAAATAACCGTAAAAAAACGAAACAAATTAACACAGTAAAATACCATTTTCCATTGAAACAGTAATATACCATAAAACAATGGATTCTGTGTAATATTTGTCATTTTAAAAAAAGGGGCCTAAAGGCTACTTTCTTGAAAATGACAAATAATATTACCCAGAATGCATTGTTTTTAAGTTATATTACTGTTTCAAACAAAAACATTATAGGTTTTCCCTGTGTATGCTCCTCACATGTACTATTTACTATATATATATATATATAGTATAGTACTATAACTAACTGTAAAAAAAGGAAAAAATTAACACAGTAAAATACCGTTTTCCATTGAAACAGTAATATACCATAAAACAATGGATTCTGTGTAATATTTGTCATTTTAAGAAAAGGGGCCTATAGGCTACTTTCTTGAAAATGACAAATAATATTACCCAGAATGCATTGTTTTTAAGTTATATTACTGTTTCAAACAAAAACATTAAAGGTTTTCTCTGTGTATGCTCCTCACATGTACTATTTACTATATTATATATATATATATATATATATATAGTATAGTACTATAAATAACTGTAAAAAAAGGAAAAAATTAACACAGTAAAATACCGTTTTCCATTGAAACAGTAATATACCATAAAACAATGGATTCTGTGTAATATTTGTCATTTTAAAAAAAGGGGCCTAAAGGCTACTTTCTTGAAAATGACAAATAATATTACCCAGAATGCATTGTTTTTACGTTATATTACTGTTTCAATGGAAAAACTGTATATATATATATATATATATATATATATATATATATATAGTGCTGTCAAATGATTAATCGTGATTAATTGCATCCAAAATAAAGGTTTGTGTTTACATAATGTGTGTACTGTGTATATTTATTATGCATTTATAAATACACACATATTTAAGAAATATTTATATATGCATGTATATTTATATATTATAGTACTATAAATAACTGTAAAAAAAGGAAAAAAATAACACAGTAAAATACCGTTTTCCATTGAAACAGTAATATACCATAACACAATGGATTCTGTGTAATATTTGTCATTTTAAGAAAAAGGGGCCTAAAGACTACTTTCTCGAAAATGACAAATAATATTACCCAGAATGCATTGTTTTTACGTTATATTACTGTTTCAATGGAAAAACTGTATTTTTATATATATATATATATATATATATATATATATATATATATATATATATATATATATAGTGCTGTCAAATGATTATTCGTGATTAATTGCATCCAAAATTTCAAAGTTTCAAAAGTTTGTGTTTACATAATGTGTGTACTGTGTATATTTATTATGCATTTATAAATACACACATATTTAAGAAATATTTATATATGCATGTATATTTATATATTATACTTATATATAATTGACATTATATGTAAATATAAATATTTTATATATGAATAAAATATATTTTTGTTAAATATATGCATGTGTGTTTGTGTGTGTATTTATATACATACACAGTATTCACACATATTATATAAACAAACTTTTATTTTGGTTGCGATTAATCGCGATTCATCATTTTGACAGCACTATAGATATATATAAAATATAGAGTAATATTAGCAACAATGTGCAGATAAGCTATGTGTTTTTGGTCACTGCCAGTCATGGATGGCAGAATGTGGATTGTGAGTTTCTGCAGGTCACAGTGAAGGACGCAGACTGATGAACAGATTGTGTATTGTGTAAGCCAGAGTAATCAAGGCATCATATCAGACTTCATATCAAATTACAGTAACGCTGAAATGCATCCGGGTGCTGCTGGAGACACTCCGCACTATAAGTTGTAAAACATGTGTTGTTCATTTAAAGCGAGATCCCACTCAAGTTTAGAAGCATTTAAACCTGATGCACATTGATCAAAAACAACATCTAACATGTCACTGAACACCCTGCTGTGCAGTCCAGATATGTTTAGTCTGTAGACGGTGACTCACAATTGTTTACCTATCGAGAGAATAGAACAAAGACGGACTTTGGGTTAAACAAACAACGTGGAAAGTTCAAGGTCGTGACCCACACACATCTCGTGGATCAGAGGTAGCGCTGTCACTTTGTTGTGACTGGTCTGCCCGAAAAACTCCAAACATTTGAGCTTCAAAGTGGGTTAAAACCAAGACATGCCGCTGGCATCTTGCTTTAGTTTCCTCCAGGAATGTAATCGGATTCAGTCCGGACAAAATAAATCAAATTTGCGGTTGCCGAAGCGGGTGGCTCGTTTTGGGTTCTGTATAATTAATTGACTTAATAAAACAAAACGTGTAAATTCACGAAACGATTTAGCCGGAATTATCGCCTCTAATCACAGAGGATTACTAAAATTACTCATTGCATTTGCAACGACTGCCAGCGCTGTTGTGTTTCGCTGCAAATTCAAGGCAAAGTCCCAGTAGTACGAGTCAGATTTGAAGTTGCTGTTCACAGAATGCTGAACGCATGCAGTCGGGATTTGCCTCTGGATATACTGTAATACTAAATGATATCATGGCCTCTGGATATAAACAACTGAGCTCAAGCGCTGACGGTGTGTGCGTCTGAAACAGACGCTCATCTTAGAAGGTGACATACTACAATGTTTGCTGTGCTTTCAGCCTCTTATTTAAGTGTGCAAGTGTCATTCTAAACATTTAAACATACTTTTTCTGCAGATATTAGTATGCATATTCCATAAATGTGCAGTAAAATGCCAGAATGCAATGCAAACAGGAAGTGATGTTAACTGTGCATTTAATATCTCTCTGATAACTTCCATAAAAATGCGAAATACTGCTTTTATTTCAGAGATGCATGCATATGCATATAACTGCATGCCATTTGCTACATGCATCACATGCAATATAATGTGGTCGTGTGATAATTTTGCATACTACTGCTGAAATGCAGCTACTTTAGTCAGTTCCAAACCCAGCCAATGCCTCTACAGGTGGCAGCAGTTTGTATGTCTTAATAAAGGCTAATCTTAGCAACAGAAAAAAACGGAGTGAAACAGAAAGAAAGAAAGAGGGCAGAGGTCGACGTTCCTATTAAGACTAATTTCACCACCACCAGCGTCTACCCTACACGCTAGACTTTCACTCAGGCTCGTAAATGTCTCGTTGCAGACCGGCCATATTTAGACAGGTTTTACACAAAGCTTTCTTCCTCCCACCACGAGGCCTTCGAAAGAATAAGAGACGCCTGCCGAGTAGAATGAGCGTCGCTGAGTTAAAGAACATTAATACTTTAACTTTGCTTTCATAACAGTTTTCTGCACTGACACAAACATGTTTATATATATATATATATATATATATATATATATATATATATATATATATATATATATATATATATATATATATATATACTATATATATGTGTGTGTGTGTGTGTGTGTGTGTATGTGTGTGCATTAAAATAATGTAAAAATTTAAATAATATATAAGAAATTTTAGTTGCATTAAAAAACAAAACTTTTATGTAACTATGTAAACAATATATAGGATCAATTTAACCTGCATTAAAAGTTGCAAATTTAAGTTGCATTAAAGTTGTATTAAGTTGCATGTAAGAACTGTATGCAATTGCATGTAAAAATGTAAATGCTGTAATATATAAGATCAATTTTGGTTGCATAAAAAAATTGTATGTAAGTGTATGTAAAAATCTAAATAATATATAGGATAGATTTAAGTTGCATTAAGAACCGTGTAAAAATTTGTATCTAAAAATATAAATAATATATAAGATAAATTTCAGTTGAATTAAAAAACATGTAAAAAGTATATGTAATTATGTATTAAAATATAAGAAATATGTAGGATCAATTTAACTTGAGAGACAGTCAAAATAATGTAAAATATGTAAAAATGTAAATAGGTGCATTAAAAATCATGTAAAAATTGTATGTAAATTTACTATAAGAGAACATATCATATGTATAATTTATAGTTTTACACATTGGCAAATAGATATTTTAAGCATAAGCCTCACAAAATTTTGTTGGTTCGCACTTAAAACAAGAAAAATCAAATTTTTGCTTTATTTTTAATGTCAATTTCTCAGAATAAGAGTAAAATACTGTAGAAATTGAGCTAATATAAAAGATATTGCAAGATATTATTAGAGCAACATTACGATTCCGATTGAACCATGAACATTTCTCAGGTTCTACTAATCATAAAACAGGAACTGCTCAAATAAACCATAATGGCATGTTTTACTTTAATGCACTTCCCCGTGAATATCTCCATTTCTGACTATGAACGACACGTAAAGATGCTCTTAATGAGATGTATGACGAGGGGAATACAGATATTGTCTGTAAATCAAGGTCACAGGAGTAATCTGTGGAGTTTGAGTGTGATTTACTGGAGATGTGAGCTTATGATGACCGCAGTGGCTGTTTGAAGGGTTTTGAGCACCAGCTGTTACGCTTCTAATCCCACATTCTCTCTATCTGTTCTCCGCTCCGTCATGAACGCTGTCTCTGCTTTTCTTTTTTTTACTGTATTGCATTTTGCATGTCCTTATCTCACTCCATCTGTCCATTCTCACATTCATGCCACTGTCTCTCTTTTCACTGCTTTATTCTACTGTGGAACACATAAGGAGATGTTTAGCACAATGTTCATGTTGATCTTTTACATAGAGTACAATGAAAGAAGACAGTGATATTTTGTCATACAAAAGCATCATAACAGCAGTCTATACGACTCATGCTCTATATGTTTAATCTTCTGAAGTCACACGACAGCACTGACTGATGAACAGACCACAAGACGTGAGTCACTAAACAATCTCATCTGATTTCAAATCACTTTTTAATCTCATTTTCACTTACAAATACCAAACTTTGAGTGACTGGTTCTTGAACTTTATGAAGACAAACAGCATATTTTTTATTTTTATATTTTAAACATATTTTTGTACTTACAGTAGCCGTTTAAACAGTAAAATTTATATTATTTAAATTTTTACATACAATTCAAGATTTTTAATGCAATTTTTACATACACTTACATACGTGTTTTACATTATTTTCAAAGCAAATTAAATTGATCCTATATATTATTTACATTTTACATGCAGTTTTTACATGTTTGCGATTATTTTTAAATGCAAGTTAAATTGATACTATATATTATTTATATGAAAACATTTTTTTTACATCTTTGTAATGAAACCAAAATTTATCTTATATATTATTTGCATTTTTACATACAAATGCATACAATTTTTCCATGCAACTTAATACAACTTTTAATGCAACTTAAATTGATCCTATATATCATTTACATTTTTACAAACAATTTTACACAATTTTTAATGCAACTTACATTTATCCTATATTATTCATTTTTACACCTAAAATTTCTATATATTATTACATTTTAACGATTTTTAATGCAACTTACATTTATCCTACATTTATTATAGAATTACATTTTACTAAAATTTCTTATATATTATTTACATTATTAAACACAATTTTGCATGATTTTTAATGCAACTTACATTTATCCTATATATTATTTACATTTTTACATAGAATTACTTTTTTTTTTTTTTTAGTTTTTAGGACACCTAAAATTTCTTATATATTATTTACATTATTAAACACAATTTTGCATGATTTTTAATGCAACTTACATTTGTCCTATATATTATTTACATTTTTACGTAGAATTAAAATTTTTTTTACGTTTTTAGTACACCTAAAATTTCTTATATATTATTTACATTATTAAACACAATTTTGCACGATTTTTAATGCAACTTACATTTATCCTATATATTATTTATTTTTATAGAATTACATTTTTACAAATTTCTTATATATTATTTACATTATTAAACACAATTTTGCATGATTTTTAATGCAACTTACATTTATCCTATATATTATTTACATTTTTACATATAATTACTTTTTTTTTTACATTTTTAGGCAACTTACATTTACTATATATTATTTACTAAAATTTCGTATATATTATTTACATTATTAAACACAATTTTGCATGATTTTCAATGCAACTTACATTTATCCTATATATCTTTACATTCAATTTTTACGTTTTTTTTTTAATGCGACCAAAATTTTTCCGATATATTATTTGCATTTTTACATAAAATTGCAAACCATTTTTACATGCAACTTAATATAAGTTTTAAAGCGAATTAAATTTGCAACTTTTAACACAACTTAAATGTGTCCGTTTCCCTCACAAAGCATCATATGACTGCAGAAGACATATAGCGCACAGGTCACATGAACTACTGCTACAATGCTCCTCAGCTTTCATTGCACAAGAGCAGCGTGAACATCCGGCTAAACATCTCCTTTCGTGTCCTACAGACGAGAGAAAGTCATACAGGTTCGGAACGACACGAGGGCAAGTAAATGATGACAGAACCTTGATTCGTGTGTGAACTCTCTCTTTAACACAGATATTATTATGTGTTCTTTGTGTGTGTTTGCGGTACATGAAAGCTCTACCCCACGCATGCCCTCTGGGCTCTGGCATACATCCACTGTACTCCCTCAGCCTCTTTCTTCTCCTTCTCTCCATCTAAGCTTAAGCACACAGCATCCACACAGTGTCGTTCTCCGGGTGAAAGACAGCAGCTTTTCAGACACTTTTGATGCCTGATTTACCACGGTATTCCACACTAAAAGATTTCATATACAAAAACAGAGAAAGCAACATCATAAAACACGCCATACGCCGCGGCCTATCTGTAAAACAGACATTTGGGGACGGGTTATCTGTGCTCGTCAAATGCTTTACACACAATACACTAGTATGGTAACACTAGATGGTGTGGAAATCAGTGCCAGCCATCTCATTTGAATCACTGTGTCTATTGTACGCAAACACTGACTGTCTTTTGCATGTATTTAAAGTGTTCGACATCATATAACATGGAGACTATATACTGTTTGTACAAGCAAAACATCAGTGCATTCAAATCACTGAATAAATATCCATCTTAGCAACAGCAACCGCCCCAAAACACAGTGACTTTTGCACATTCAAACACCACTTATATTTTGCTCAGGAAATGCATGAAACTAGTTGATTTAACAAACGTGCATGCAACACTTGAGTCAAATGGTTTTGGTAATCTAGGATTATAATCTGCATAATTTTGCATCTTTTTCGTTGCATTTTATTCAGCCAGCCGGAGAGTGAATTTGGGCTGAAATGGCTTTGAAAAAGCCTGAGCTGATTTGACAGGACAAGTACACAGGAAAGCTATTACTGTGGCTGGTGTGAAGAGAATAGACTCCACGGCTACATTTGCAGATGGTTTTTTTTTCTTCAATGATTTCCTCTCGCTTTCTTCTCGTGTTAATTTCACCTCGAGCTGCACGAGACTCTTTATCTCACAGCATTTAAAGCTGCAGCACTGTTTGCACCCTCAGTGTTTGTTTAAGGATGTGAGCTCATGCCACTGCGGCCATACTGGACGAACGATCTGAGGCTGTGGCGAAGTGAAATTAAGTCATATTTAGGAAAGCATAGAGAGCCTAAACAATGCTAATTTTAGTTTTACTGCATGTGATCATACATTAACCACAATACCAGCATGATCTCATTGATATTCAGACAGTGCACATGATCATTTTTGTACATGAATAGACACTTTTAAAGACCCCCTGTGGTGCAGATCAAGTTTTTAATGTTGTTTATAAGTCTATGTGGTGTTTTCAATATGCTTTCAGACAAACCATGTGCAAATTCATCAGTCAACACCATTGCTGAGTATTTTCTCAAAAACCTGCCCCTGTTTCCTACCATCACAAACATGTGACCAACCCCGTAAATGAGAGGGTGGGGCTTTTCTCCACTTCCTATTCTTCTTCTGAATCAGTTTCTGGTTCAAACATATATGGCTGATTTAAACCAATATTTCCATTTGACATTGTGTAGCGTTTACTACAGGTAATCCGAGCTGGTGTGATTGAGTGGAGGCGGGGACTAATTTGCATATTTATGAATCTGCGTATACTAAATGAAGCAATGGTGTCGAGTTACATTCAAGGTATTTTAAGGCATGAAGAAAGTATTTTCACTGGAAAAAAAACATTTAAATGTCATTTTGAAAATCAAAGATGTTTTAAGGGATAAAATTGATCTTGCATTTTTACATACATGCGTGTTTTACGTTATTTTTAATGCAAATTAAATTGATCCTATATATTATTTACATTTTTACCAACAATTTTTATATAATTTACATGATTTTTAATGCAAGATAAATTATTTACATTTGACATGCAATTTTTTAAATGTTTTGGATTGTTTTTAAATGCAAGTTAAATTGATCCTATATATTATTTACATACATTTTTAATGCAACTAATTCATTTTATATATTATTTAAATTTTTATATACAATTTTTACATGATTTTTAATGCGCCTTGACTTTATCTTATGTTATTTACATTTTTACATACAATTTTTATGTTTTACATTATTTTTAATGCAAGTTAAATCGATCCTATATATTACTTACAGTTTAATACACAAATACATACAGTTTTTAATTCAGCTAAAATTTATCTTATGTATTATTTATATTTTTGCATACACTTACATACAATTTTTAAAAAAATTTTTATGCAACCTACATTTATCCAATATATTATTTACATTTTTAAAAACAAAAAATTATTTAAATATGTCATTTTGATTATCAAAGATGTTTTAAAGGATAAAACGACTGCAGGGGAAATTGAACTTATATCAATGTACAGACAGCATCTAAAATATAAACTTTTAAGTATAAACAACTTTAGAGAATTACAAATCCGTGCAAATCCCTAGTAATTGCGCAACTCATCAGTAAATGATGCAACTTTGTCAGAGAAGAACCTTTTACTGAAATATTAAATCCAGATGTGACTTGTAATAAAGTCATTTACTCTCTGAATTTAATTATCTTCACAGCTGAAACATAAGTGAAACGTTGCCATTGTTGGCACTTATGTGCCATATAATACCTATTAATATTAATGAGATGATGTAGGCTGGAACAAACCAAGTTCTCTCAGACCTGAGGGGGGTCACAGAAACAAAGCATCAGTATTTGACAGCGAAGCGCTTCAGGAAGAGCTCAGGAGCGAGTGGGCCGCTCCGGCCTCTTAAAATTCCTGAGGTCTATCTGAAAACAGAGATACGGCCATCGTGTTCTTGTTTTTAGAACAAGGCCTCTGTTTTTCCCTGACTTGGCTCTTTCCATTCACTGGTGGTATGGAGGGCCTCTGGAGTCTCTAAAAAGGGTCCGTGTTTATTTGCACATGTCTGTCATACGATTTTCTCATGTTAAGATGAGGCATTTGCACTAATGCTACGATTTGACCCTGGAGAGCCACACCGGAGCGCTTGTTTTTAGCAAAATAATCAGGCAAAAAAATTATATTTACCCGAGTTGTGAGTTTTCAGTCTTGACTGGAATTGATAAGATGAAAAAACATGAATTCTGCAGAATGTTTAAATGCAAATAATAAAAAAAAACAACTAACTTCATAATTTTGCATTCCTGTAGCTCAAACTGTAAAGCGTGGCACCAGCGACGCCAAGGTCATGGGTTCGATTCCTAGGGAATGCATGAACTGCATGCAATGCAAGTCGCTTTGGATGAAAGCATCTGCCAAATGCATAAATGTAACTGATGCATAGTTAGGACAACAAAATAAATCCTATATATTTTGGTCCAAGATTATGCAAGGTAAAAAAGCCTCAGACTATATTAAATGCAAGGATAAACATGCCAGGGAATGCACGAACTGATAAAGTGTATATCAAGTCAAAAGCGTGTAAAAGTCATGCAAATTTTGTGCAATGAATTATTGTGCAATGCAAACATAATTCACAATTTTCCTACTCATGTCATGTTAAGCACATATTTGCTTACTTTTGTACAATAAACAGTTCTGGTCGTCACTTGTACAGTCTGAGTCACCAAGCAAAACTGCAGTAGGAAACTCTGGTTTAAAGCATCACTATAAATAAACGTTTTTTTCTTAAACTCCGCAAGCTTGCTTCATAGTTTCCAGCAAAAATCTGGCACTGGGAAAGGCAGAGCCTCATTAAGAGTTTATAACCCGACCACAATATCAATAGCATGGATAAAAAAGGGACAGAAAGATTACAGTAAGACCCGGCTTACAGCGGCGAGCGGCTCGTGCCTTTGAAATGTCAAGAGGAAGGAGGAGGTGAACCCATCACCAAACTCATTTAAACACTCGTACCTGGAACGCCGCAATACAAATATTCTGCTGCACTTTCGCCCTACAGGTATATTTAAAACATAAACGCTGTATACGTCTCTCTCTGTCTGTGAAATGGAAGCGCGCAGACCGGTGCAACGATTTCCACACGCGAGCTTAGTCGGGCAAAAATATCCCGAAAACACGAGCCGTTTCGATAATCTGTGACTTTACGCGGCGTCTCACGCCTCCCCCTCTGTTTCCTAATCTCGACCGACAGCAGGCGAACAAATTAGGAGCTTTCAAAAAGAATGCCTGCAAAAAATAATTAAGAAAATATTTTTAAACAAAGTTGGTCGCAAGAATAAAAAAAAAAACACGTCTGGTTGGTCCAAACTGCAGCGTCGTCTGGCTTTGCTGATTAGCTGTCTTTAAAAACTTAATTATGAAAGCGTTAAGAGATGCTGCCAAAAGCCGCCTGATGAGGAGGACCCGGTTGAGACCAGCTGTGAGCGGCAGCAATGGCACTTACAGTATAATTTGAAGTTTACTCTCCGCCGTAACCGCGTCTGGAAAAACAAACAGTTTATCTCGTTCTCACCACGGGTCAGAGGTTCAGGAAAGCTCTGCACTGCAAACTCGTAGGGGGTTTTTAATTCCTGTGGTTTCAAATAATTGCAAACATGCTGCCAACAGAGACTGCACTTACAGTAACTAGTGGCTGGTGCTAACTAGCAGCCCTGTAGTTCACTATCTGGGTGAGATGTCACCAGTTCAAAGCTGAAATGCAATAAAACCTGCAGTTATTCTATCTTAAGCGCACTCGACATGCGTCCCTCCAGATCTGCAGCCAATTAGGAGCACTAAACGATTACGAATCAAACACTGTGTGTTTACTAGTCATGGGTTTACCAGCCCGAGGCTCTTTATCCTGAGGCAGGCGTTCGTTTAATCTACCAGCCCGAAACCATACGGCCCACCGGAGAGAGAATCACAAAGCAACATCTCAGTTGTTTCTCCTAGAATGCAATCTTCTTTTGCTTTTTTCTTTTGCATTTTCTGCTCAATAATGTGTTGGCTCAACAGTTTTTGTGAGTTATGACAACTTTGAGTGAATTTACGTTCAAGCAACAAGCTGCATTGAGTTAGAGGAACTTAATTTGTAGCATGAACATATTTTTAAGTTAAAAAAATGAAGTCGCTCCAACTACCAGAGTTGTAATGAATTAATGAATTAATGTGCAATGAATTATTGGCTACCAAGTGCATGCAAACATAATTCACAATTTTCCTACTCATGTCATGTTAAGCACATATTTGCTTACTTTTGTACAGAATACAGATTTTTAAGTTAAAAAATGAAGTTGCTCCAACTACCAGAGTTATAATGAATTAATGAATTAATGTGCAATGAATTATTGGCTACCAAGTGCATGCAAACATAATTCACAATTTTCCTACTCATGTCATATTTGCTTACTTTTGTACAGAATACAGATTTTTAAGTTAAAAAAATGAAGTCGCTCCAACTACCAGAGTTGTAATGAATTAATGAATTAATGTGCAATGAATTATTGGCTACCAAGTGCATGCAAACATAATTCACAATTTTCCTACTCATGTCATGTTAAGCACATATTTGCTTACTTTTGTACAGAATACAGATTTTTAAGTTAAAAAATGAAGTCGCTCCAACTACCAGAGTTGTAGCCATGGAACCAATTAATCTTCTCTATTTCAGTTCAAATCAACAGCTATCACAGCACATGCTAACATAACTTATTTCTATATTTAATGAACAAATAAGTAATGGAAAAATACTTGTGACTGGCATTAGCGCAGTCATTGCTTATAGAGTGTGTTATTTTTCAGCTCAAACTTCAACATTTTAAATGTCAAACATAACAGCATTAAACACTAACAGGTCTTTCCTTTCACTAAAAACAAATAAATTAATGCTTAATTTCAACATTTAAAGCATGCTGGGAACTAGAAATCCACTGCCTAATTTCTGAAGTTATCAAGACAATTTCATTAAGTTACTACAACCTCATTTTTAAAAACGCAGAAATTTGAGTTTAAATGACAGACAATATTAAGTTGATGCAATGATCAACAGAACTCTACAAAATAATGTTTGCAACTTAAAAGGTTTAATTAAATCAGTACATTAGAATTTTTAAGTTGCAACCATGCATTTATTTAAGTTGTGGAAACAGGTCCCCTGAATCACTTTTTAGAGATCTCAAAAATGTCACGTTTATTTCTCTAGCATACAGTGCAGATTGTTTTGAAAGAGCTTCACAGAAATAAATATATGGCAAAATAATGAAATTACTTCAATTTCAGCTCTAAAGCGGCTCTACAGAAGACATTAATCATTATTCAGCTCAATTTAGTGCTTTTGCCAAGATAAAATTCAACATTAACTCAAATATTTCTCATCAAATTCAGCGATATACTCTTACTGCACGGCAACTATTTTCTCATTGAATTATTTGCATTATTTCTTTAATATCATGTGAAATGAAATATGTGAAACGCAAGTAAGTAAAGAGACATGGTGATATGAGATGGGAGGGAAAATAAAAAATATATCAATGCTTTAGCTTTCTCTCGAAAATGTTTCGCTTTCGCTTGCAAAGAACTCAAATAATCTGCGAGAGAATGCAAAGCACTGACATATAATTTTTCCTCCCATCTCATATGTCCCTTTAGGGCCTCCATAAGTAAGTACTCATTAACCACTTTAAGATCTCATTTTTGTTTTTCTCAGATCTCAAAAATATTTATATTACTCAGATTTGCCATGATAAAGTGTGCAATCAAACTCGAAATTGATTCAAATATTTCTCATCAAAGATCTGCACTCATTTTAAAGCTCTATAATCTCATTGCATGACAACTATTTTCTCATTTATTTAGTTGTATTATTCCTCTAATTTCAGGAGACAAATATGTGAAAAACTCAATGGAGAGCAAATTGAGACTTTGTTTCAGATCTCAACAATGTCTCAAATATTGCTCAGATTCACTGTGCAATGCTGGAGAAATATCTGAAACGTACGTAAAAACTCCTGAGCTGTGAAAGAGCATCCGCTGAGCAATAAACACACATATTTAAACACAACAAATCCAGTTCCTGTTTGTTCCTAATTCAATTTATTCCCTTATTAAATCTTTATAATCCATAATGTCTGCATTTCCAGCGGCGTTTCTCTGGCACAGACCTTTCCTAAATGCTTCCTACCTTCCTCTGAATGAGTGAAACGATACCAAATTGCTTTTCCAACATGCGGTCGGCTTGATAAAGACAGCCGTCAGTTCCTCTGCCATACTTTCTTTATGGTCTATGTGATTACGAACTGCAACCCACACTCTCTTCCAATCTGTCACGCAGCCGAGAGAGAGAGAGAGACGGGCCAGATTCCAGTGTCTTTGTGTCAAAGATTAGGAGCTGGAATGGAGAACTCACTGTTTGCTCTGGGATCGTACATTATCCCAACTACAACAACACAAAACATTCCTCATCAGTTCACGCACCCGCACACATCCCGCAGGATCATTTTTGTATTTTTTTTACTTCGTCTCAGAAGTTTCTCCTAAAATAACTACAAAATAATCACTTAATATACGTTGAAACAATTTTCACTCAGAAATTACTTGTAGATTTCACACATAACTACAAATAAACTAATTGAATTAAACATGAAATTAGTACTAGTACTACAAAAAATCTTTTTTTTACAGTGCAGCATGAGTATAGATCTATAAAATGAATTCGGAGGGCAGCTCAGGTCACATGATGAGAAGTTCATACTGAGATCCATGACTTTTAATTGCAGACAAACACTTTGAAACACTCTTCTGAAACTACAAAATGCGTTTCGCCTGTAATTTAATGCATTTCAGATTGAAACACGATATTTAACAAGAACTGATTGGATCGGGAAAAGTGGGCGTTACATACCAGGAAGGAGTCATGTGATTTGAGGGGCGGGACTTGTGATATCAGCTAAAAATGAATATTGTTTTGGAGATTTTTTGCACATTTTATTGAAGAAATTATGCATAAATGTGCAAAATAAAAACAAAAACAAGTATTGAATAAATAGAGGCCATTTTAATTTCATGTAGAATTTAAAGGGACATTTTACCCATATCTAAAAATTCTTCATCATTAATATTAATATAAATATATGGCATTGTGAAATATATATATATATATATATATATATATATATATATATATATATTACTATGTATATAATTTACACACACATATATATACTATGTATATATACTATGTATATAAAATTATATACATAGTATATATATATATATATATATATATATATATATATCACACACACGTACTGTATATATGTATATACATACATACAGAAATGTATACATACATATTTTTATATCATATATATATATATATATATATATATATATAAATATGATATATATATAAATAAATAAATATATTTATTTATTAATTATATATATATAATTAATATATATATATATATATATATATATATATATATATATATATATATATATATATAAATAAATAAATATATTTATTAATTATATATATATATATACTAAAAAATATGATATAAAATTATAAATATATAAAATATATTATATAATAAATAAATACATAAATAAATAATAAAAAGTCCATTTTAATTACATGCAGAATTTTGAGGGACATTTCACCTAAAAATTAAAATTCTGTCATCATTCACTCGTTCTAAACCCATACGATATAAAAATATATTTAGATATTCAGAGAAATATCTAGGTGTTGTTGTTGTTGTTGTTGTTTTGTCCATACAATGGGAGTCAATGGGCTCCAATGTTATTTGGTTCCCAAAGTCCTTCAAAATATCATTTGTGTTCTGCAGAAGAAAGAAAGTCTTACGAGTTTGGAACGAGCAAATGATGAATGATGGGGTGAATTATCTCTTTAACCACGTCTCCGCTTGCTCTCAATTGAATCGAATGGCTTAGTAGGAAAAACAATTATTAAAAGTCTCATTTGTGTTTTTTCAACCCTGGTTTAGAAATATGAAATGATCGAGAGACTCATTGTTTAGCAGATGATCTGTGATAAGAGTCGGACATGTATGAAGAGAGACACAGTCACAGGTCAAGAGACAACTAAACAACAGCAGCTCACGCCTTCCTGTTAATTGCACTGGAAACATTCAGGGTCAAGATGTGTTTCGATTCTGAACTGACTCTCACCTCGTGCACTCTGTGCAACACAGGCCGAAGATTTGATTCCTGAGAGTGCAACACTTTTGAGTCCACAGATGAGTAAGAGAAACGCTGTTTCATCGTCTGTCTCACACATCTAACTCTGATATTGTTAATTAAAGGGCCGGATGATTGCGAGTTCCCTTTTTTAACTTTAGTGTAATGTTGCTGTTTGAGCATAAAAAACATCTGCAAAGTTACGACGCTCACAGTTCAATGCAAAGGGAGATATTTTCTTTGACGTGACGGCACATGCTAGTGGATGAGTTGAATCAACTCCACAGCAACTACATCAATTTATCCACTAACCATTCAGAAACGTCTAAAAGTTGTAACTTCTTCCTGAGTCTCTCCATCAGTGTCGACTCCGGTTCCGGTGAACACTTTCGTCATTTTGGCTGCGTGAGATTCTCCAGCTTTGTTGTTGTTGAGCTGTTAAAGCTCCGCCCTCTTCTGGAAAGCAGGCAGCTCATTTGCATTTAAAGGGACACACACAAAAATGGCGTGTTTTTGCTCACACCCAAATAGGGGCAAATTTGACAAGCTATAATAAATGATCTGTGGGGGATTTTGGGGGACTACGGAGGCTTATATTACATCTTGTAAAAGGGGCATTATAGGTCCTCTTTAAAGTCTCGGGGCTTGATTTTGTCTGTGGGGAATTGATTGGATGGTTGTGGTTTGCTATTGGTGGATCTCATGTGATTGACAGGTTGCCCCGCCCTCGTCATCAGAGAAGAGATGCTGCAAGAGGGAGGGGAAGTTATTCTGATTCAAGATTATGACGCACATGAATTTTTAAAAAATAATGATGTGCACGGATAAATAATTTAGAATACTGCGTTTGATGGAGACTTTAGGTGTGCGCTGCATGAATGTGCACTTCTCAGGGCAGTCGGGGTGACTCTTCTCAGGGGCCCCGGGCTCGTGGTGAACGGGACCTGAAGCCGGCGAGCTCTAGCACTGTTTGCTCAGGACGTGCCACAGGACACTAAGACAACTGCTTGTGTTTGCCCAGCCTCTCTCTCCATACAGCTGCTGCATTCCAGCGCGCCCGCCGTATTCCCGCTCTATTTATTTATCTCATGTCTTCTAGTTTAGCGTATGGAATCAACAATCTTGTACATTCAGTTCTCGGAGTCATCATGTGTGGAGCAGAAATACACATTACACAACATCGCTCATATCTGCTCATGTGCGGGGCATATTTCACCCTAAAATCAATAAAGAAATAAGTGATTGCATTTTGCTTACAGAAAATGAAGGGAAACAAATTGCTTATGGAATATATATATATATATATATATATATATATATATATATATATATATATATAATTTATTTATTTATTTATTATCAGGAATAATGATATATACATTTATACATACATTTTTTTGATCATATAAATAATAAAATGACATAGATTTGCTTAAATAAATTGAAAAAACTATATATATATATATATATATATATATATATATAAAATAAATATACAAATATATATATATATATATATATATATATATATATATATATATATATATATATATTTAATATAATAATATATTACATAATTATTATATTAAGTAAAATATATTATTATTTATATATTAAAATTAAAATGGAATAAATAATTACATTTATTATATCATACAAATACTACTATAAGAATAATAAAATTATGTATCCATTTGTTCTAAATAATACATTCTAATACATATTTGTTTTAATATTTAAATTTAATTTTATATAATATTACATATTATAGATTATATATAATTTATTTATTATCAGGAACAATGATATATACATTTATACATAATTTTTTTTGATCATATAAATAATAAAATGACAGATTTGCTTAAATAAATTAAAAAAAAAAAAAAATATATATATATATATATAAAAAAAATATATATATACATATATATAAATAAAATAAAAAATATATATAAAAATATATATATATATTTAATATAATAATATATTATATAATTATTATATTAAGTAAAATATATTATTATTTATACATTAAAATTAAAATAGAATAAATAATTACATTTATATTATCATACAAACACTACTATAAGAATAATAAAATGACGTATACATTTGTTCTAAATAATACATTGTAATACTTATTTGTTTTAATATTTAATATGATATATATATATATATATATATAACAATTATTATATTAATTAAAATATATTATTTATATATATAAAATAAAAAAATAATTATGTATTTATATTATCATATATATATAATATTATTATATAATTATTACAATAATTAAAATATATTATTATTTATATAAATATTACATTTAAAAACTAACATAAATATTACTACAATAATGCAAATCTACAGAATTTCCATCGAGAGTAATGAAAAACACAAAAATTCTCAAAAAGGGAAACAAATTAAATACATTTTTGCATTACAATGGAATGGCTTCATTACTAAACTATTTATTTATTTTTCGGTAGGGTATGACCTTTGCATGAGGCCGAATGTAATATGGAAAGACACATATAAAAACACTAGCGGTGTGACGATCCGCCTCAAATCCCACAGGGAAAAGGTAGTTGGTCAAAGCTGAGTTCATTTTGCTGTGGTATTTTCTCCGTTACCGATTAGCTTTAGCTTCTCCTCAGCACGCTCAGGTGGACCCGTCGGCCTGTCAAACCGCCACATAATCACAGCCCAAACAATATCAGCAACTTCCAGGCCTTGTCAAAGTTTCCTGCATTTACAGCTCATAAAAAAACTTCCACGAAACGTGTTTCTGCAGCCCTGCCCCCCCACGCGTTCTGCCTGGAGTCCTGAAGAGAGAGTCAATTTCACACTGTCAAGCTGTGTTTTACCTTGTATACTGTATTTATACACATTCATTACTGCATGTTCATCAAAAGTTTTCTTTGCAGTTGCATGCTGCTAATATTTAGGTCTATTTTGGTCCGGTTTCTGTCTTAAAACGACTTCTGAATGGCATTTCGAGGCAGTTTTGACTTCCTCACAACTACTTCACAACAAAGATTTCACATTATTATAATTGTAATTTTTTTGCACAGTTCACATTATCGGACCCTCATTATCAATGCCGCAACGATCCTACAGATTTAGCAAGTGCTTTGTGCTTTCATAACTCATTTCCAGCAGCGCCTTGCAAGCCGGACGAAGTGCTTTCAGTAAGATGAGCTCAAATGCTTTCACTAAAACTTTTTCTGCGGGTCTCTGTAGAAAGCCGCAGATGAGCGAGGTGACAGGTCCACAATGAAGCCGAGTCCGCTAAAAATAATCAGTGAGTGCTTTCATTGTATTTATGTAACACTTCCTTTAAAAACCCCCACAGCAGGACGGCAGAACACCTCCAAAGAAACAACACTAGTTAGTCATTGAGAAACGCTCGAGTTAGAGACAAAAATAGGCCTTTTATGGGGCTCTATTTACTTGTTCCTGGTCTAAATATGAATGGTTTAGTAGTGCATGTTATTCCAAAAACAAAATCATCAAAAATAACATCAAAATTACTTTCCTTTTCAGCTGATATCATACTAGTCCTAATGTCCTAATGGAAAAAATCAATAACGACAGCACATGGTGCATTTTCACCCTAACTAGAAACCCTTTGTTCATGCACACGATCTTTGAATAAAGGTCACGTTTGCTGACATAAAACAAGAAAACAAAATCAGCCTGATCTGCCTCAAACCGGCGTCTGATGTCAATAACATCCGGATGGGGTTTATGCAGGAAATGAACTGTATATGCATCTGACCGATAGAGACAACAGCAAAATTAATGCATCGCTCAGACCCGAAATCGCACAACGAAATCCAAATTGTCTGCGCACATGTGCAGCAGGGGTTAAAACACTTCCTGACCAAAAAGAGACAAACTGAAAACCACACACACGTGGGTGACAAAGAAACTGTGCGAACTCTGCGATGCCATCCTGTTTGGTTTAGGTTCAGCTGCCACAAAGATATTTCCTATTTCAAACTTACACAAGCAGCCATTTTATGATGAGAAACACAACAATCGCCCGATTGCCTGCTGGGAAGTGCAATTAATGCATGCAGTTAAGAGGTAAACAGCTACGCTCTTGTTCTCATTCTGAAAACCATCCGTCAACAATCCACCGGCTTTGAGTTCTGAAGCACGCCGAGTGCACTAGAACAATAAACTTCTGTCTTTCGAAGTGACGATCGGAGTGTGGCAACATCTGGCGGCGGGACTCAATTTTGGGTCTCCAAACCGCTGACTGACGATTATGGTCGGCTGAGAAATAATGCATCCAAGAACGTTTTTTTTTTTGGCCACCTGAAAAACGGTGCATGCACGCACCCCGCCAGCCCCCTCATCCCGTTCACACAGCCAAAATGACGTGCTATTTGTGTACGTGCATTTGGGGGTGCAGCTACTGCCGAGCCCACCACATCCTGAAGGGGGGTCTCGGGTGGCGGGTGGACCCGTGCGCCGCAGCGTACCGCCGTTTCTGTAAGGCGCTGACGGGTAGGAAACACATGCCCCACATCAAGCACTGACAGGTTCTGATCAAAGTGCCCTGAAGCCCTGCGGGGGATTTGAATTAATGTCTTCCAGTTCGGTCTTATTTTTTGTCGGTTCATTTTGAGGTCATATTACAATGTGTTCTTTAACATGGGCAGTAAATTCTAATGCGGATTAATTGACGCGTTCTGCTAACCCTTCTATAGAACTATAGTGTTCTGTATATAAGGAGAAATGTCTGAAAATGATTGGAAATATGATAAATATGTTTATGTTTACGAGCTGTTTCATTCATAAAATGTAATTGAAATAAATTGATTAATTAAAACTAAACGATCCCATGATGGAACCTCTAAATGGTTCTATATATAAGCGGTGCAATTATTTACATTTTTCATTTTTCGTTAATTAGAACTATTGGAATAAAATCTTTGGTGACATTTTACAATAAAGTTTCATTTGTTAACATTAGTTAAGTTAAAATGAACTAACAATGAGCAATACTTCTACAGTTACACAAAATTTAACACAAAAAATGCTGGGTTGTTTTAACCCAGCGGTTGGGTTAAATGTTTGCCCAACCTGCTGGTCAGTTTTATTTAAATCAACTATTGTTTAAAAATGACTATATGGCTGGCTTAAAATGAACCCAAAATGAAAAATAAATAAATAAATAAATAAATACTAGAGGCAACAATAATAATCAAAAGGTGAACATTTATTAATAAGCAGTTTAATAAATGTTTATTGTTTCATTATTTTTCATTAAATTTATTAATAAATGTTCATTTCCAGCATACTTTGGGTTCATTTTAAGCAAGCAATACAGTGATTTTTAAACAATAGTTGAATTAAATAAAACTACCCAGTAGGTTGGGTAAACATTGGGTAAACAACACAGCTTGGGTTGTTTTTAACCCAGCATTTTTTAGAGTGTACATTTTTAAGATCCATAGTTGTATTTTAGCTAATGCACTATGAACTAACATGAACATTTTTATTAACTAATATTAACAAATTTTAATAATAAATGCTGTAAAAATATATATCACTCATTGTTGGTTCATGTTAGTTAATGCATTGTAAAGTGCTACCAAATCTTCTAGTTTCATCTAAATTCAAATTAGTTTAAATGTTTATTTCTTTGATAAGACTTTACAATAAGGTCTTAATGCATTAGCTAACATGAACTTGCAATATTTTTAAAGCATTTATAAATCTAAATGTTAGTTCACAGTGCATTAACTAATACTTTTGATTTTAAAAATGCATCAGTAAATGTTGAAATTAACTGAGATTAAAAAATGCTGTATTCATAGTTAGTTCATGTCAATTAATCTAACGTTAACAAATGAAACGTTTTTGTAAAGTGTTATTTCTTTTCACAATGCACAATGCTCTAAATAAGAGAAAGCATCTTTTAGTTCCCCTGCAGCAAGCATGTAATAATTCAATTATACGATTGTATTATTTTACAGAAACCGTTACAGTTAGTCAAATGCAAATGCTCAGTTGGTTTTATCTTTATGTACACAGCTTGGTCCCAAAAAAGTGTGCAATTCATTTACAGCATAAATGACATAACGCCTACACAACTTTCTCCCAATTAGTCTCAACTGAAAAAAAAACAAAACTAAATGCTCTAATTAAAAGTCAAGATGAAAAATGTTGTTCTCGACATACTGTATTTCTGAGTGGAACTGAACATACAATAAAAAACATAATTATATCCGCTGGGAATTGATTGGGTGGTGAAAAGTGGGCGTATCATTGCCAGAATGGAGACGGCGGTCGGATTGGACGGAAAAGAGCAGGATTGGCGACGTCAACTGAAATGGAAAGTCGTTTAAGAGGCAAAGCAAGTTATTGCATTTTGATGAAAGATTAATATGAAGGCATTTTTTCTCCTTTATAATAACTTGCAGTTATAAATCATCCACAATAAGATCATGCTCTTAGAAAGTAAATAAAGTCAATTCTGAAACACCAAACCACAGCCGCAGAAAAATCCTGACACAAACTCCTGTTCACCTGAAGGGATGATCACACATTTCTAGATTCACATCATCCAGCAGGTGCTAAACTCGACCTCTTTAACGTTGGCCATCTCTGCAGCTCTCTTTCCCCCGCGGACAGGCATCGTTATTATTTACCGGCTGCATTACTGAATCAGTTGCTATTCACCATGCAGCCAGCAGCCATTCAGCGCGTCAAACCTCCAGCGCTCTCTCTCTCTCTCTCTCTCTCTCTCTGCCAAGGCCAATTAGTGCGCTGCTGCGCTGCACCCCCACAGCTACTGACAGCGCTTCACAAAACGCCAGCTACATTTACTGCATTACTGCCGGAGTATGTGACTGGGCTGCAGACGCTTTTATACAGGATACTGGGGAAAACAAAACAAAAAAATGCTAAGTAATTTTTGCACAGTGGTCACCCAAAGAGTGTTACTGTCAGCTAAAACAAATGTACAGTGATTATTAATGTCCCAGGGCGTAGAAATCACAATATAACTGTGGGGTAGTAGTGGAACAAAAAAGATTGTTCAAAGACAGATTCTGATACCAATCTGGAGAGCAATATAATGCGACATAAGCTATTTATGAACAAATAAAAAAAAAGATTTACTTTGAAACTACTGTCAATCAGAAATTGCTAGTACATTTTTACAAATAATTACAAAGAAAGTAACACATTAAATTAAATGTAAAATAGTAAAAAGAAATAAAGACTAAAATGATATTTTCTTGTAAATCCTACTCTAATAATCTCATCATCTTTACAGTATATGAAAAAATGTGTATGTATATATATATATATATAATACATAATAAATGTATATAGAAAAATCCTTATCATTTTATAGTATATATATATATATATATATATATATATATATATATATATACTATAAATATATATTTGATAATGTACATATATGCAATGTACATTATCAAAAATATATATACATTTACAAAAACAGTGAAAAATGTGTGTGAATATTTATATATATATATATATGTATATATATATATAATACATAATAAATGTATATAGAAAAATCCTTATTTTATAGTATATACATACATTATCAAAAATATATATACATTTACAAAAACAGTGAAAAATATATATGTATAAAGCATATATATACAATATATATGATGTATGTATATGATCTGAAATTATTTTTCATTTATATATATATATATATATATATATATATATATATATATAAAATTATATATGAAATTATAAAAATGATCTTTTAAAGTTGTAAATAAAACATTATTGGAGTAGATTTTACAAGAACATATTATTTCAGTATTTTTACTTCAACATTTCACATTTAATTTAATTATATATATATATATAATATTTGTATTTTTTTATCTTATATTTATATAGCTTATTTTTGAAAATAAGAAACAAAAAAAATATCTGAACATATAATATTATATATATATATATATATATTTTTTTTTTTTTATCTTATATTTATATTTATTTAGCAAAAAAAAAAAAAATGAATCTGAACTGAAATGCAAACTTATTTCCACAGTATTTAGTGCATTTTCTATGGGTCTCTCTTGTATTTCACACTTGTATTGGAGTTTTGTAACAGTTTTGTGGTTCTGACTCATAAAGCAAAGCACTGAATAGTTCTGAAAAGGTCTCGCTCACCACAGAGTGTGCACAGACATTTTCACACCGCATGTCAGCAATACAGGTGCACAGCAGGGCCGTGAACGCTTCTACAACACAGGTGTGGCTTACTCTCACCAATATAACTTCATAAAGCTCATGTTTTTAATCATTGCAAAGGACAATGAAGGTTTAACAATGAATCTTTTTTGTATAAACGCCTTGACTCAAGTCTGACTGCTCTAGGAAGAAAAAAAAGGAGCATTATTTGGAGAATTTAATCAGGTTAAGATGAAAAAAAAATCTAGTTTTGGACCACTGCATACTGAGGCATTCAAATACCTGTTCATTCATTCATTACACACACAAATCAGGTTCAAATACACCTGATAGATGAAAATAAGGAATGAACAATCGCTCACAGGCGGGTTTATGATGTTGTGGCAGCGGCGTTAGACGGATCGCTCCGCTCTGCCATACAAATGAATGGCTCAGCGCAGCTTCTGTTAGGCCTCGACCGCCTCTTTCCACCTAATTAACTTCCCCGTGTACCGAACGCAGCTCAGCTGGCCTGACGACTCATTTTATCTCACATCTCCATTACAGTGTCGAGGAAAGAGGAGAACTGTCATATACAGGAAAAGGTAATTGCTTTATACAAACTGATAGGATCTTTTTCGCTCGTTTTTCATTCACTCGTTCTCTAGTCTTAATGTGAACAAGATGATTTGAGATAACATATCCAACGTTAAGTAAACATGTATAAAAATAAACATGCTGTTACACTGATTCAGCTCATAAAACTTGATTCGAATTATAAAGAAATCGAGCTTTAACATGCTGAATCAGTGTAACAGCAGTGCACCTTTCACACGGGATGAAACACACATATATGCAATGATAAAGTCTAATGTATGAGCAAAAATAATGCCTGAAATTTTCCTCTTCGAAAATCTCTCACTTCCACTGCATATACTGCACTGATGCATTTCAGTTAAAGTATTATTTAAGCTAAAGACAGTTGCACTCGTAGATGCAGCACTCTGCACCCATTTCCAGTAATTGCTAGGCCTACGAGTTATTTTTAGATGGTTTAAGCAGCGAAGAACAAGCTCAAAGAGTAAGACAGAGAGAGACAGACTCTTTGAACGGGCTAAATAATAAGTTAAGGCCTCAGACTCGCTTTAAATGAATCAAGGTTTTCTGCCGTCACACAGCTGGTAATGTGCCACTGCCACCCACTTACAGGGATCTGATTCAGGAGCGATAACGTTTTTTGGCTGCCGCTTAACATCTGAGGTGCCTTTTCTTTTGACGGCTGACACTTGGATGTACAATTGAAATTGAAAGTCAAACTTCTCACTGCAAGAATTGCAAAGATGACGACGGTACACTTTTATTCTCATGGACGATTCTCATTATTCAACATTTGCAACCCATTTTACGTCTGTAATTGGACTTATTTCTTAACGCAACAGGGTATTCAATGAGACAAGACTGATTGGATGCCAATCTTAACGGACAGCTCTGGTAATTACAAATGTGGAGCAAATTACTGCATTGTAATGAAAGATAATGAAGACAATCTTTTTTCACTGATGAATCATTCACAATAAAACCAGAAACATGCATTATGAAAGTACAGGTTCAATGTCTGAAAACCGATATATTGAAGATCAAACTGTCTTGACATATAACACAAGTGAGAGCTATGAATACACTTGATGATCTAAGAGTCAAAAGTAGTTGGGTTGCCTCTAACTGTGGTCTGCATATCTCTGTCTGCATTAATACAGTAACGCCGGTGAAGACGGGGAAGTGGTCCATCTTCTCTTAACCTATCCAACTTCAATTTTAAACGTAGCGAATGAGCCCGGGGCGATGCACAAGTCATAATGCATTCGACAAATATTCTCTGGGTGAAACATGCATTTATGAAGAGATGGCCTTTAGAGGAGGAATTCACAGAGCGTATGCTTAACAAACAATACACCCACACATGAAAACGAGAGATAGAAAGTCAGTCGACTCAAAGTGAGAATGAGTCACGGCTCAACTGAAACTTCAGCATGTTAAAGAATGTTCAGCCCGAAATCTTGCACTTTTACACGCTAAATATCTCAAAACTGGATTGTGCACCATTGGACCAATGGCCACTTGAGTAAATACTAACATAGCAGTTACTAGCAGCGGTGGACGTGTTTGCTTTGGAAGTATGGATCTGACAGGTTTGTTGCAGGGCAAATGATGACATTGGTTAATGTATTATCGATTGCCTGGTTGTTATGGCTGTAAAGTTGCTTCCCTATTCTGAGGTGTAACTGCCTGCAAACTATGAGGACTTAGTCCTCTGAAATGCTTAAAAACTGTATAAGATTTGCTAAATGGCATGAAAACAAATCAACGGGAATTTACTTTAAAGTTGCACTTTCGTTCTGCTTTTTGGTCTTAAATTGAGAACGTTTTGCCGGCAAAAAATGTCCATTGTCTATCGTCAATCGTTTAGCGATGTACGAAGCACAGCTTTCACCAAAGCAGCTTTCTGTTTCGCGTTACGGGCTTGAACCCATTGCGAAATCAGCATGGAGAAATCTTTCACTCAGGGCCTAAAATTAACACTCGACAAGCGCCAAAGGTGAATAAATATCAGTGTTGGCGAGTATATGAAACGCTCCCAATCGCCAGTTGGCCATTAATATTTTTATGAATTCTAGCAATGCAATGTTGTGAGAACATGAACGTAAACGACTCTCAGGACAGTTGACGGGCCAGCACTGCATAGTCACGAAAGTTTAAGCCTTGCCAACTGAAATATTCAAGCGCAAGAAGATGCGAAAGGGAACTCGAAGTTTTCTGTGCACATACATCTGAAGTGCACGTCAAGAAATCTGCGTCTTCTACAGCACACAAATACTGAATTGAGTTCTCTTTCACGTCTTCTTGCGCTTGAAAATGACCGTATTGGCGAGTATCCTCTATAAGTTATGTCTTTAGTGAACAACAGTTGAGAAAGAAAACGCATGTGTATCAGTATATTGGATCCGTGCATTCGCTCTTAAAGTGACAGCAGCCTAATAATCCTGCTGCTGTCTGTGTCATTAATGGTAATCAAACAACAAAAGACTTGACTGAATAACTTTTGTAACTTTAATAAGGATTAATCTATGTTTAATTTATATTTATTTTGCATTCGATTACTTTATTAAATTTCAGTTCCTAATTCCGGTTATAACTGCTTGTTTTTGCCAAAATAATTTCATGGCTGGTATATTTATGATCAGTAAATTTTCACCAGCTACTGGCAGTTCTGGCAAAAAGTTCCCTTTAGGCCCTGCTTTTCGCACACATTTAAAGTGAACTCTGTCGCCCCCTTTTGTGCACTGGTAGTGCAAGAGATTAATTTATTTCGCAATGGAAATGTGAATTCAATAAAGCAAGCTGCATTTGGCTAGTGACTCAACATGGTAGTCACTATAACAAAAAAAAACACTAATCACGATCCATTTTCTTAAAACTGGAAAAAAGTGGAAAAATTACCTAATCACCTTTAATGACTCAATGATAATGACAACCTAATGATAAAAGATGTTGGATAACACAAATGCTGTGCAATTGAAATCTAGATACACTGCGTATAACTAAAATAATATTTTGATTTATTCACTTATAAATTCTGCATATCCATTGCTGAAAACTCTTACTTGTTGGGAATCATCCAGTCTACTCCGGTTTTGGTTTCACATACAGTACATGTACTGTTCTACCATTTACTATGTTTCATACTTCACATACAAGTATGAAAAAGCTCATGCGTGGTTCAGGAATGCAGCATGTAGCATGTTTGTGTGTTAGCGACAGGAAATGATAGTCACTTATCATGGATGGCCTAGTTTTTCAGAACTATTTCCGGTTCATGCGGCACCACTGTAAACCACTTCACACAAACTCTCAAACGTTACATATTAATGCAAGACCTCCATACATGACCTTCATTTGGGGCCTCTCAAGAATGTTGGAGAATATTGCATTATTAAAGCTGGAGCACATAAAGAGGGCCATTGTGGTGGGGAGAGCAGGCTTTCCCCCTAAAATTTTGTTTCATAATGTCCACTTGCACAGGATCATTTTTCAACGTATGGAGTTGGCTTAGATTACTCTGGTCTCCATTCGCAGGCTGATCTTTTCCATATGCTCAGAGCCACAAGCTTAACTCTGTGACACCCTACTATAAACACCCATCAGCAAATTATGAGTTACTCTGTCAAGATGACTGAATTTAAAAGCTCTATCACAGACTGTCTTTTAAGAAAAAATCTGCAGTGCTTCTAAACTGAGGTGGTTATTAAATAATAATCGGCGATGTTTCTACCATTATAGTCAACGTGATTCATATAGGCCTACCGCATATTATTTTTTACAAAACATCAATTTAAAGTCGATTTTTTTCTAAAAATAAATAAATAAAAATAAATAAAAACTACGAAGAAATTAACGGCGGTAAAAAAAAATAAAAAAATAGTGGCGGTAAAACGAAAAGACGTTACCTGAGGCTCAAAAATCCTCACAGCTGATTGGTTCCTGTATACTATACTACGCAAATTCATATTTAACCTGTTTATTAGAAAATTTCAATAAATATTCTTCAATATTGCCATTCTAGATCAGGTTTAACAACGGCTGAAGCTTCACAAACACAACACCGATCGGAATATGCTAGCTTAATATTGACGCGTGACTAGCCATCGCTTAAATTCGTCAATTCAGTACCGAATTCTTCGTAAACAGAATATGAATTTGACAGTTTTATGTTCCCTGAGCATACTACAAGATGACAAAAGATGAAGACTACACTTTAATGAGAACTTACCATCAACACAATGAACACAATTAAACAAAACACCGGCTAACAAAGCAGCATAAACTAAAAATGAATTCTATATAGCCTACACAGCATACCTTCAAAACCCACAAAGCAATAAAAGTTACTTGAATGATTCTGAATTCACGCTGTGACAGATAACTGGATGAACATCAGTAAACAAATGAGGGATCGGGGGGTGTAAAGTGCATCTGTTAAAATCTAGTCCGCCTTTACTGACGCTGAATCCAAGTGCATACCTACTATTTTCAGTCAGCACTGGATCTATATATTATACAGAACATTTAGACCCGGTAGTAGTCACGCGCCCATTGGCAAAACTATAAACTTATGTGTGCATTATTCAGTTTAAAATATGCTCTTTATGAATATTGCTTAAAAGGCTAATTTTATGCTCTGTTTCTACTCGTTTCATCCCACTCAAACAGCACTGCCAGAAAGATTAGCCGCGATAATAAATAAATAACGCGCCTAAGAACTAATTAATTGTTCGCTACTTCTAACACGTGCAAATGCAACTACGTCACAGAGGGATGCAGTTCCATCAACAAAGCAATTATGAAGCTAATGCACACCCAGACAGAAAGAAAAGAGCGCTACATGTCTCCTATAATTCATGTTCAATAAGAGGAGCTGGACGGGAGCTCTCCATCTTCCCTCGGGAAACAAGCTCTTCAATGGACTTTAGTTTACTCAACCTAATGCTTTTCATATGCAATGCAACATTTAATTGATTTTGCATGAATATCCCAGCTGTTTCAGTGATGCTAGTGCAAGTGCACAATTCCCGAGATACTGAACTAAGTTTGGGATGCCCTGTCCGGAGGTTTCGCGTGATCCGACAATATGCACTCAAAACTAACACATTCACCATATGCAGCCTACACTAAGTAACACGATGTGCATATTGCAACAGATGAAACTGTCCTGAAGTGAATGAAGCAGGTTATTTCCCATCTGGGAAAGAGAAACTGAACTGGTGCGTAAAGAAGAAGGAGAAGCCAACGCATGGTGGGGTAAATTACCTTGTTGCAGTGGTAATAGTCCAGAGAGGAGAGGCTGGTGTCGGTGGGTAATGTACAGGAGCCCACGCTTGAAGGAGGTGCAGGGTAAAATCTCACATCCATCGCCCGCTCCGCTAGACTGAAGGCATGGAGAGCAGCTCGCGCTTCTGTTCGCTCGTCTCTCTCTCTCTCTCTCTCTCTCTCTCTCTCTCTTTCTCTCCCTCTATTGTTAACCCAAACAAAAAGTAACAGAACGACTGAAAGAGAAAGGGGTTGAGCCTCTGTTCATGCTCTCCTCACATCCGTTCACGGATTTGTTCTGTTCCATATGAAAACGCGCGCGGTGATGCTCGGTGGATATTTTGCGTTTATTTACGCGCTTGTGTTGTGCTTAAAAAGCATTTTAACGCGAAATACTGTAAAAAAGCTTAAATCTAGGTTAATTTAAAGTGAAAAAAATGTTTTTAAGCTACGTTGGAATTCGTTTCATAACAAAACATGTGTACTTCTACAGTCAAATGTTATTAATATTATGTTTCTAATAAATGTATATATAAAAAGTATGTATATATTACTAATATAAATAGCTATATTATTTTATAATAGCGTCTAAAATATCGTCAGTTAATTTTTACGGTAGGTTTCCGAAATATTGTAAAAAATAAGCTGTATATAAGTTTTAGAGAATACAGAAATGTCCTGCTTTATGAACTTGTGTTTGTGTGGTTCACTGACACTGACTCCTCCATGTGAAATGTCAGGCGACCTCTACCGATGGGAGCGGGAAGGAAAAGATGGAAGGAGAGATGGATGAGAGAGATGTGAGGTGGGACAACTGCCCTCAGAAAACTAGCCAATCAGAAACACTCTCTGTCTGTCAATCATTACTTTGCATAGATAGATAGATAGATAGATAGATAGATAGATAGATAGATAGATAGATAGATAGACATTCTCAGTATTTTAATAGCCAATCAAAATGACTGTAAATATTCTCAATTATATTCATATATTTGCATTATAGCTGACCATGTGGTAAAGTTTAATCTATCTATCTATCTATCTATCTATCTATCTATCTATCTATCTATCTATCTATCTATCTATCTATCTATCTCTTTCTTTAGTTTCCATCCATCCATCTCTTTTTTAGTTTATCCATCCAT